>NW_024376382.1:0-66558 GCF_016808335.1 Panicum virgatum
AACTGCATGAACTCGTGAAAAACAGGTGCCTTGCAAGTTCACGTCAGAATTTTTTCACAACGCACCCAATCCGCCCCATTGGGCCCTAAACTCATGTTTTGGTGCGTTGCATAGTGTTGGGTGCATTTGGGATCGTTTCGTAACTGCATGAAACTCGACAAAACATGTGAACTGGTGCAATTAATGCAAAAGTTCGTGCCACGACGTTACGTGGGATTTTTCTCAACGAACGCATCCAATCTGCCCCATTGGACCCTAAACTCATGTTTTGGGGCATTGCATAGTGTTGGGATGCATTTGGGATCGTTTCGTAACTGCATGAAACTCGGTGCAAAATGGAGTCAACTGGTGCAATTATGCAAAAGTTCGTGCCACAAAGTTACGTCGAGATTTTTCACAACGAACGCACCCAATCCACTCCATTGGACCCTAAACTCATGTTTTGGTGCGTTGCGTAGTATTTGGATACATTTGGGATCATTTCGTAACTGCATGAAACTCGATGCAAAACAAGGTGAACTGTGCAATTAATGCAAAGTTCATGCCACGAAGTGACGTCGGGATTTTTAGCAACAAACGCACCCAATCCACTCCATTGGACCCTTAGGTGCGTTGCATAGTGTTTGGCAGCAATTTTGGGATCATTTCGTTAACTGCATGAAAACTCGTTGCAAAATGGGGTCAGTTGGTGCAATTAATGCAAAAGTTCGTGCCACGAAGTCACGTCGGGATTTTCGCAACGAACGCAGCCAATCCACCACATTGGACCGTACACACATGTTTTGGTGCGTTGCACAGTGTTTGGCTTGCATTTGGGATCATTTCGTAACTGCATGAAACTCGGTGCAAAACAGGTTGAACTGGTGCAATTAATGCAAAAGTTCATGCCACGAAGTCACATCGAGATTTTCACAACGAATGCACCCAATCCGCCCCATTGGGCCCTAAACTCATGTTTTGGTGTGTTGCATAGTGCTGGGATGCATTTGGAATCATTTCGTAACTGCATGAAACTCGATGCAGAACAGGGTGACCGGTGCAATTAATGCAAAAGTTCGTGCCACGAAGGTCACGTCCGGATTTTTCGCAACGAACGCACCCAATCCACTCCATTGGACATAACTCATGTTTCGCCCGTTGCATAGTGTTTGGTGCATTTGGGGGATCGTGTTGTAACTGCATGAAACCTCGATGAAAAACAGGGTGCCTCGAAGTCACGTCAGGATTTTTTGCAAACAATCGCACCCAATCCACTCCGTTGGACCCTAAACTCATGTTTGGTGAGTTGCATAGTGTTTGGGTCCATTTGGGGATCGTTTCGTAACTGCATGAAACTCAGTACAAAACAGTGTGAACTGGGTGTAATTAATGCAAAAGTTCGTGCCACGACGTGACGTAGGGATTTTTCTCAACGAACGCATCCAAATCCGCCCCCCATCAGACCCTAAACTCATGTTTTGGGGCATTGCATAGTGTTGGGATGCATTTGGGATCGTTTCGTAACTGCATGAAACTCGGTGCAAAATGGAGTCAGCTGGTCCAATTAATGCAAAAGTTCGTGCCACAAAGTTACGTCGGGATTTTTCGCAACGAACGCACCCAATCCACTCCATTGGACCCTAAACTCATGTTTTGGTGTGTTGCGTAGTATTTGGATACATTTGGGATCATTCGTAACTGCATGAAACTCGATGCAAAACAAGGTGAACTGGTGCAATTAATGCAAAAGTTCATACCACGAAGTGACGGCGGGTTTTTTCGCAACAAACGCACCCAATCCACTCCATTGGACCCTAAGGTGCGTTGCATAGTGTTTGGCAGCATTTGGGATCACTTCGTAACTGCATGAAACTCGTTGCAAAATGGGGTCAATTGGTGCAATTAATGCAAAAGTTCGTGCCACGAAGTCACGTCGGGGTTTTTCGCAACGGACGCAGCCAATCCACCACATTGGACCCTAAACACATGTTTTGGTGGTTGCATAGTGTTTGGCTGTATTTGGGATCATTTCGTAACTGCATGAAACTCGGTGCAAATAGGTTGAACTGGTGCAATTAATGCAAAAGTTCATGCCACGAAGTCACATCGGGATTTTTCACAACGAATGCACCCAATCCGCCCCATTGGACCCTAAACTCATCTTTTGGTGCGTTGCATAGTGTTGGGATGCATTTGGGATCATTTGAAACTGCATGAAACTCGGTGCAAAATGGAGACAACTGGTGCAATTATTGCAAAAGTTCGTGCCACGAAGTCACGTCCGGATTTTTCGCAACGAACGCACCCAATCCACTCCATTGGACCCTAAACTCATGTTTTCGCCCGTTGCATAGTGTTTTGGTGCATTTGGGATCGTTTCGTAACTGCACGAAACTCGATGAAAAACAGGGTGCCTCGAAGTCACGTCAGGATTTTTTGCAACGAACGCACCCAATCCACTCCGTTGGACCCTAAACTCATGTTTGGTGAGTTGCATAGTGTTTGGGTCCATTTGGGATCGTTTCGTAACTTAATGAAACTCGGTACAAAACAGTGTGAACTGGTGCAATTAATGCAAAAGTTCGTGCCACGACGTTACGTGGGGACTTTTCTCAACGAACGCATCCAATCTACCCCATTGGACCCTAAACTCATGTTTTGGGGCATTGCATAGTGTTGGGATGCATTTGGGATCGTTTCGTGACTGCATGAAACTCGGTGCAAAATGGAGTCAACTGGTGTAATTATTGCAAAAGTTCGTGCCACAAAGTTACTCGAGATTTTTCACAACGAACGCACCCAATCCACTCCATTGGACCCTAAACTCATGTTTTGGTGTGTTGCGTAGTATTTGGATACATTTGGGATCATTTCGTAACTGCATGAAACTCGATGCAAACAAGGTGAACTGGTGCAATTAATGCAAAAGTTCATACCACGAAGTGACGGCGGGTTTTTTCGCAACAAACGCACCCAATCCACTCCATTGGACCCTAAGGTGCGTTGCATAGTGTTTGGCAGCATTTGGGATCACTTCGTAACTGCATGAAACTCGTTGCAAAATGGGGTCAATTGGTGCAATTAATGCAAAAGTTCGTGCCACGAAGTCACGTCGGGGTTTTTTCGCAACGGACGCAGCCAATCCACCACATTGGACCCTAAACACATGTTTTGGTGGTTGCATAGTGTTTGGCTGTATTTGGGATCATTTCGTAACTGCATGAAACTCGGTGCAAAACAGGTTGAACTGGTGCAATTAATGCAAAAGTTCATGCCACGAAGTCACATCGGGATTTTTCACAACGAATGCACCCAATCCGCCCCATTGGACCCTAAACTCATCTTTTGGTGCGTTGCATAGTGTTGGGATGCATTTGGGATCATTTTGAAACTGCATGAAACTCGGTGCAAAATGGAGACAACTGGTGCAATTATTGCAAAAGTTCGTGCCACGAAGTCACGTCCGGATTTTTCGCAACGAACGCACCCAATCCACTCCATTGGACCCTAAACTCATGTTTTTCGCCCGTTGCATAGTGTTTTGGTGCATTTGGGATCGTTTCGTAACTGCACGAAACTCGATGAAAAACAGGGTGCCTCGAAGTCACGTCAGGATTTTTTGCAACGAACGCACCCAATCCACTCCGTTGGACCCTAAACTCATGTTTTGGTGAGTTGCATAGTGTTTGGGTCCATTTGGGATCGTTTCGTAATTTAATGAAACTCGGTACAAAACAGTGTGAACTGGTGCAATTAATGCAAAAGTTCGTGCCACGACGTTACGTGGGGACTTTTCTCAACGAACGCATCCAATCTACCCCATTGGACCCTAAACTCATGTTTTGGGGCATTGCATAGTGTTGGGATGCATTTGGGATCGTTTCGTGACTGCATGAAACTCGGTGCAAAATGGAGTCAACTGGTGTAATTATTGCAAAAGTTCGTGCCACAAAGTTACTCGAGATTTTTCACAACGAACGCACCCAATCCACTCCATTGGACCCTAAACTCATGTTTTGGTGCGTTGCGTAGTATTTGAATACATTTGGGATCATTTCATAACTGCATGAAACTTGATGCAAAACAAGGTGAACTGGTGCAATTAATGCAAAAGTTCATGCCACGAAGTGACATCGGGATTTTTAGCAACAAACGCATCCAATCCACTCCATTGGACCCTAAGGTGCGTTGCATAGTGTTTGGCAGCATTTGGGATCATTTCGTAACTGCATGAAACTCGTTGCAAAATGGGGTCAGTTGGTGCAATTAATGCAAAAGTTCGTGCACGAAGTCACGTCGGGATTTTTCGCAACGAACGCAGCCAATCCACCACATTGGACCCTACACACATGTTTTGGTGCGTTGCACAATGTTTGGCTGCATTTGGGATCATTTCGTAACTGCATGAAACTCGGTGCAAAACAGGTTGAACTGGTGCAATTAATGCAAAAGTTCATGCCACGAAGTCACATCGGGATTTTTCACAACGAATGCACCCAATCCGCCCCCATTGGGCCCTAAACTCATGTTTTGGTGCGTTGCATAGTGCTGGGATGCATTTGGGATCATTTCGTAACTGCATGAAACTCGATGCAGAACAGGGTGACCGGTGCAATTAATGCAAAAGTTCGTGCCACGAAGTCACGTCCGGATTTTTCGCAACGAACGCACCCAATCCACTCCATTGGACCTAAACTCATGTTTTCGCCCGTTGCATAGTGTTTTGGTGCATTTGGGATCGTTTTGTAACTGCATGAAACTCGATAAAAACAGGGTGCCTCGAAGTCACGTCAGGATTTTTTGCAACAATCGCACCCAATCCACTCCGTTGGACCCTAAACTCATGTTTTGGTGAGTTGCATAGTGTTTGGGTCCATTTGGGATCGTTTCGTAACTGCATGAAACTCAGTACAAAACAGTGTGAACTGGTGCAATTAATGCAAAAGTTCGTGCCACGACGTGACATAGGGATTTTTCTCAACGAACGCATCCAATCCGCCCCATTGGACCCTAAACTCATGTTTTGGGGCATTGCATAGTGTTGGGATGCATTTGGGATCGTTTCGTAAGTGCATGAAACTCGGTGCAAAATGGAGTCAGCTGGTCCAATTAATGCAAAAGTTCGTGCCACAAAGTTACGTCGGGATTTTTCGCAACGAACGCACCCAATCCACTCCATTGGACCCTAAACTCATGTTTTGGTGTGTTGCGTAGTATTTGGATACATTTGGGATCATTTCGTAACTGCATGAAACTCGATGCAAAACAAGGTGAACTGGTGCAATTAATGCAAAAGTTCATGCCACGAAGTGATGTCGGGTTTTTTTCGCAACAAACGCACCCAATCCACTCCATTGGACCCTAAGGTGCGTTGCATAGTGTTTGGCAGCATTTGGGATCACTTCGTAACTGCATGAAACTCGTTGCAAAATGGGGTCAATTGGTGCAATTAATGCAAAAGTTCGTGCCACGAAGTCACGTCGGGATTTTTTCGCAACGAACGCAACCAATCCACCACATTGGGCCCTAAACTCATGTTTTGGTGCGTTGCGTAGTATTTGAATACATTTGGGATCATTTCGTAACTGCATGAAACTCGATGCAAAACAAGGTGAACTGGTGCAATTAATGCAAAAGTTCATGCCACGAAGTGACGTCGGGATTTTTAGCAACAAACGCACCCAATCCACTCCATTGGACCCTAAGGTGCGTTGCATAGTGTTTGGCAGCATTTGGGATCATTTCGTAACTGCATGAAACTCGTTGCAAAATGGGGTCAGTTGGTGCAATTAATGCAAAAGTTCGTGCCACGAAGTCACGTCGGGATTTTTCGCAACGAACACAGCCAATCCACCACATTGGACCCTAAACACATGTTTTGGTGCATTGCATAGTGTTTGGCTGCATTTGGGATCATTTCGTAACTGCATGAAACTCGGTGCAAAACAGGTTGAACTTGTGCAATTAATGCAAAAGTTCATGCCACGAAGTCACATCGGGATTTTTCACAACGAATGCACCCAATCCGCCCCATTGGGCATTAAACTCATGTTTTGCTGCGTTGCATAGTGCTGGGATGCATTTGGGATCATTTCGTAACTGCATGAAACTCGGTGCAAATTGGAGACAACTGGTGCAATTAATGCAAAAGTTCGTGCCACAACGTGACGTAGGGATTTTTCTCAACGAACGCATAGAATCCGCCCCATTGGACCCTAAACTCATGTTTTGGGTTATTGCATAGTGTTGGGATGCATTTGGGATCATTTCGTAACTGCATGAAACTCGGTGCAAAATGGAGTCAGCTGGTCCAATTAATGCAAAAGTTCGTGCCACAAAGTTACGTCGGGATTTTTCGCAACGAACGCACCCAATCCACTCCATTGGACCCTAAACTCATGTTTTGGTGTGTTGCGTAGTATTTGGATACATTTGGGATCATTTCGTAACTGCATGAAACTCGATGCAAAACAAGGTGAACTGGTGCAATTAATGCAAAAGTTCATGCCACGAAGTGACGTCGGGTTTTTTCGCAACAAACGCACCCAATCCACTCCATTGGACCCTAAGGTGCGTTGCATAGTGTTTGGCAGCATTTGGGATCACTTCGTAACAGCATGAAACTCGTTGCAAAATGGGGTCAATTGGTGCAATTAATGCAAAAGTTCGTGCCACGAAGTCACGTCGGGATTTTTCGAAACGGACGCAGCCAATCCACCACATTGGACCCTAAACACATGTTTTGGTGGTTGCATAGTGTTTGGCTGTATTTGGGATCATTTCGTAACTGCATGAAACTCGGTGCAAAACAGGTTGAACTGGTGCAATTAATGCAAAAGTTCATGCCACGAAGTCACATCGGGATTTTTCACAACGAATGCACCCAATCCGCCCCATTGGACCCTAAACTCATCTTTTGGAGCGTTGCATAGTGTTGGGATGCATTTGGGATCATTTTGTAACTGCATGAAACTCGGTGCAAAATGGAGACAACTGGTGCAATTATTGCAAAAGTTCGTGCCACGAAGTCACGTCCGGATTTTTCGCAACGAACGCACCCAATCCACTCCATTGGACCCTAAACTCATGTTTTCGCCCGTTGCATAGTGTTTTGGTGCATTTGGGATCGTTTCGTAACTGCACGAAACTCGATGAAAAACAGGGTGCCTCGAAGTCACGTCAGGATTTTTTGCAACGAACGCACCCAATCCACTCCGTTGGACCCTAAACTCATGTTTTGGTGAGTTGCATAGTGTTTGGGTCCATTTGGGATCGTTTCGTAACTCAATGAAACTCGGTACAAAACAGTGTGAACTGGTGCAATTAATGCAAAAGTTCGTGCCACGACGTTACGTGGGGATTTTTCTCAACGAACGCATCCAATCTGCCCCATTGGACCCTAAACTCATGTTTTGGGGCATTGCATAGTGTTGGGATGCATTTGGGATCGTTTCGTGACTGCATGAAACTCGGTGCAAAATGGAGTCAACTGGTGCAATTATTGCAAAAGTTCGTGCCACAAAGTTACTCGAGATTTTTCACAACGAACGCACCCAATCCACTCCATTGGACCCTAAACTCATGTTTTGGTGCGTTGCGTAGTATTTGAATACATTTGGGATCATTTCATAACTGCATGAAACTCGATGCAAAACAAGGTGAACTGGTGCAATTAATGCAAAAGTTCATGCCACGAAGTGACGTCGGGATTTTTAGCAACAAACGCACCCAATCCACTCCATTGGACCCTAAGGTGCGTTGCATAGTGTTTGGCAGCATTTGGGATCATTTCGTAACTGCATGAAACTCGTTGCAAAATGGGGTCAGTTGGTGCAATTAATGCAAAAGTTCGTGCCACGAAGTCACGTCGGGATTTTTCGCAACGAACGCAGCCAATCCACCACATTGGACCCTAAACACATGTTTTGGTGCGTTGCATAGTGTTTGGCTGCATTTGGGATCATTTCGTAACTGCATGAAACTCGGTGCCAAACAGGTTGAACTGGTGCAATTAATGCAAAAGTTCATGCCACGAAGTCACATCGGGATTTTTCACAACGAATGCACCCAATCCGCCCCATTGGGCCCTAAACTCATGTTTTGGTGCGTTGCATAGTGCTGGGATGCATTTGGGATCATTTCGTAACTGCATGAAACTCGATGCAGAACAGGGTGACCGGTGCAATTAATGCAAAAGTTCGTGCCACGAAGTCACGTCCGGATTTTTCGCAACGAACGCACCCAATCCACTCCATTGGACCTAAACTCATGTTTTCGCCCGTTGCATAGTGTTTTGGTGCATTTGGGATCGTTTTGTAACTGCATGAAACTCGATGAAAAACAGGGTGCCTCGAAGTCACGTCAGGATTTTTTGCAACGATCACACCCAATCCACTCCGTTGGACCCTAAACTCATGTTTTGGTGTGTTGCATAGTGTTTGGGTCCATTTGGGATCGTTTCGTAACTGCATGAAACTCAGTACAAAACAGTGTGAACAGGTGCAATTAATGCAAAAGTTCGTGCCACGACGTGACGTAGGGATTTTTCTCAACGAACGCATCCAATCCGCCCCATTGGACCCTAAACTCATGTTTTGGGGCATTGCATAGTGTTGGGATGCATTTGGGATCGTTTCGTAACTGCATGAAACTCGGTGCAAAATGGAGTCAGCTGGTCCAATTAATGCAAAAGTTCGTGCCACAAAGTTACGTCGGGATTTTTCGCAACGAACGCACCCAATCCACTCCATTGGACCCTAAACTCATGTTTTGGTGTGTTGCGTAGTATTTGGATACATTTGGGATCATTTCGTAACTGCATGAAACTCGATGCAAAACAAAGGTGAACTGGTGCAATTAATGCAAAAGTTCATGCCACGAAGTGATGTCGGGTTTTTTCGCAACAAACGCACCCAATCCACTCCATTGGACCCTAAGGTGCGTTGCATAGTGTTTGGCAGCATTTGGGATCACTTCGTAACTGCATGAAACTCGTTGCAAAATTGGGTCAATTGGTGCAATTAATGCAAAAGTTCGTGCCACGAAGTCACGTCGGGATTTTTCGCAACGGACGCAGCCAATCCACCACATTGGACCCTAAACACATGTTTTGGTGGTTGCATAGTGTTTGGCTGTATTTGGGATCATTTCGTAACTGCATGAAACTCGGTGCAAAACAGGTTGAACTGGTGCAATTAATGCAAAAGTTCATGCCACGAAGTCACATCGGGATTTTTCACAACGAATGCACCCAATCCGCCCCATTGGACCCTAAACTCATCTTTTGGAGCGTTGCATAGTGTTGGGATGCATTTGGGATCATTTTGTAACTGCATGAAACTCGGTGCAAAATGGAGACAACTGGTGCAATTATTGCAAAAGTTCGTGCCACGAAGTCACGTCCGGATTTTTCGCAACGAACGCACCCAATCCACTCCATTGGACCCTAAACTCATGTTTTCGCCCGTTGCATAGTGTTTTGGTGCATTTGGGATCGTTTCGTAACTGCACGAAACTCGATGAAAAACAGGGTGCCTCGAAGTCACGTCAGGATTTTTTGCAACGAACGCACCCAATCCACTCCGTTGGACCCTAAACTCATGTTTTGGTGAGTTGCATAGTGTTTGGGTCCATTTGGGATCGTTTCGTAACTCAATGAAACTCGGTACAAAACAGTGTGAACTGGTGCAATTAATGCAAAAGTTCGTGCCACGACGTTACGTGGGGATTTTTCTCAACGAACGCATCCAATCTGCCCCATTGGACCCTAAACTCATGTTTTGGGGCATTGCATAGTGTTGGGATGCATTTGGGATCGTTTCGTGACTGCATGAAACTCGGTGCAAAATGGAGTCAACTGGTGCAATTATTGCAAAAGTTCGTGCCACAAAGTTACTCGAGATTTTTCACAACGAACGCACCCAATCCACTCCATTGGACCCTAAACTCATGTTTTGGTGCGTTGCGTAGTATTTGAATACATTTGGGATCATTTCATAACTGCATGAAACTCGATGCAAAACAAGGTGAACTGGTGCAATTAATGCAAAAGTTCATGCCACGAAGTGACGTCGGGATTTTTAGCAACAAACGCACCCAATCCACTCCATTGGACCCTAAGGTGCGTTGCATAGTGTTTGGCAGCATTTGGGATCATTTCGTAACTGCATGAAACTCGTTGCAAAATGGGGTCAGTTGGTGCAATTAATGCAAAAGTTCGTGCCACGAAGTCACGTCGGGATTTTTCGCAACGAACGCAGCCAATCCACCACATTGGACCCTAAACACATGTTTTGGTGCGTTGCATAATGTTTGGCTGCATTTGGGATCATTTCGTAACTGCATGAAACTCGGTGCCAAACAGGTTGAACTGGTGCAATTAATGCAAAAGTTCATGCCACGAAGTCACATCGGGATTTTTCACAACGAATGCACCCAATCCGCCCCATTGGGCCCTAAACTCATGTTTTGGTGCGTTGCATAGTGCTGGGATGCATTTGGGATCATTTCGTAAATGCATGAAACTCGATGCAGAACAGGGTGACCGGTGCAATTAATGCAAAAGTTCGTGCCACGAAGTCACGTCCGGATTTTTCGCAACGAACGCACCCAATCCACTCCATTGGACCTAAACTCATGTTTTCGCCCGTTGCATAGTGTTTTGGTGCATTTGGGATCGTTTTGTAACTGCATGAAACTCGATGAAAAACAGGGTGCCTCGAAGTCACGTCAGGATTTTTTGCAACAATCGCACCCAATCCACTCCGTTGGACCCTAAACTCATGTTTTGGTGAGTTGCATAGTGTTTGGGTCCATTTTGGATCGTTTCGTAACTGCATGAAACTCAGTACAAAACAGTGTGAACTGGTGCAATTAATGCAAAAGTTCGTGGCACGACGTGACGTAGGGATTTTTCTCAACGAACGCATCCAATCCGCCCCATTGGACCCTAAACTCATGTTTTGGGGCATTGCATAGTGTTGGGATGCATTTGGGATCGTTTCGTAACTGCATGAAACTCGGTGCAAAATGGAGTCAGCTGGTCCAATTAATGCAAAAGTTCGTGCCACAAAATTACGTCGGGATTTTTCACAACGAACGCACCCAATCCACTCCATTGGACCCTAAACTCATGTTTTGCTGTGTTGCGTAGTATTTGGATACATTTGGGATCATTTCGTAACTGCATGAAACTCGATGCAAAACAAGGTGAACTGGTGCAATTAATGCAAAAGTTCATACCACGAAGTGACGTCGGGTTTTTTCGCAACAAACGCACCCAATCCACTCCATTGGACCCTAAGGTGCGTTGCATAGTGTTTGGCAGCATTTGGGATCACTTCGTAACTGCATGAAACTCGTTGCAAAATGGGGTCAATTGGTGCAATTAATGCAAAAGTTCGTGCCACGAAGTCACGTCGGGATTTTTCGCAACGGACGCAGCCAATCCACCACATTGGACCCTAAACACATGTTTTGGTGGTTGCATAGTGTTTGGCTGTATTTGGGATCATTTCGTAACTGCATGAAACTCGGTGCAAAACAGGTTGAACTGGTGCAATTAATGCAAAAGTTCATGCCACGAAGTCACATCGGGATTTTTCACAACGAATGCACCCAATCCGCCCCATTGGACCCTAAACTCATCTTTTGGTGCGTTGCATAGTGTTGGGATGCATTTGGGATCATTTTGTAACTGCATGAAACTCGGTGCAAAATGGAGACAACTGGTGCAATTATTGCAAAAGTTCGTGCCACGAAGTCACGTCCGGATTTATCGCAACGAACGCACCCAATCCACTCCATTGGACCCTAAACTCATGTTTTCGCCCGTTGCATAGTGTTTTGGTGCATTTGGGATCGTTTCGTAACTGCACGAAACTCGATGAAAAACAGGGTGCCTCGAAGTCACGTCAGGATTTTTTGCAACGAACGCACCCAATCCACTCCGCTGGACCCTAAACTCATGTTTTGGTGAGTTGCATAGTGTTTGGGTCCATTTGGGATAGTTTCGTAACTGCATGAAACTCGGTACAAAACAGTGTGAACTGGTGCAATTAATGCAAAAGTTCGTGCCACGACGTTACGTGGGGATTTTTCTCAACGAACGCATCCAATCCGCCCCATTGGACCCTAAACTCATGTTTTGGGGCATTGCATAGTGTTGGGATGCATTTGGGATCGTTTCGTGACTGCATGAAACTCGGTGCAAAATGGAGTCAACTGGTGCAATTATTGCAAAAGTTCGTGCCACAAAGTTACTCGAGATTTTTCGCAACGAACGCACCCAATCCACTCCATTGGACCCTAAACTCATGTTTTGGTGCGTTGCGTAGTATTTGAATACATTTGGGATCATTTCATAACTGCATGAAACTCGATGCAAAACAAGGTGAACTGGTGCAATTAATGCAAAAGTTCACGCCACGAAGTGACGTCGGGATTTTTAGCAACAAACGCACCCAATCCACTCCATTGGACCGTAAGGTGCGTTGCATAGTGTTTGGCAGCATTTGGGATCATTTCGTAACTGCATGAAACTCGTTGCAAAATGGGGTCAGTTGCTGCAATTAATGCAAAAGTTCGTGCCACGAAGTCACGTCGGGATTTTTCGCAACAAACGCAGCCAATCCACCACATTGGACCCTAAACACATGTTTTGGTGCGTTGCATAGTGTTTGGCTGCATTTGGGATCATTTCTTAACTGCATGAAACTCGATGAAAACAGGGTGAAATGGTGCAATTAATGCAAAAGTTCATGCCACGAAGTCACATCGGGATTTTTCACAACGAATGCACCCAATCCGCCCCATTGGGCCCTAAACTCATGTTTTGGTGCGTTGCATAGTGCTGGGATGCATTTGGGATCATTTCGTAACTGCATGAAACTCGATGCAAAACAGGGTGACCGGTGCAATTAATGCAAAAGTTCGTGCCACGAAGTCATGTCCGGATTTTTCGCAACGAACGCACCCAATCGACTCCATTGGACCTAAACTCATGTTTTCGCCCGTTGCATAGTGTTTTGGTGCATTTGGGATCGTTTTGTAACTGCATGAAACTCGATGAAAAACAGGGTGCCTCGAAGTCACGTCAGGATTTTTTGCAACGATCACACCCAATCCACTCCGTTGGACCCTAAACTCATGTTTTGGTGTGTTGCATAGTGTTTGGGTCCATTTGGGATTGTTTCGTAACTGCATGAAACTCAGTACAAAACAGTGTGAACTGCTGCAATTAATGCAAAAGTTCGTGCCACGACGTGACGTAGGGATTTTTCTCAACGAACGCATCCAATCCGCCCCATTGGACCCTAAACTCATGTTTTGGGGCATTGCATAGTGTTGGGATGCATTTGGGATCGTTTCGTAACTGCATGAAACTCGGTGCAAAATGGAGTCAGCTGGTGCAATTAATGCATAAGTTCGTGCCACAAAGTTACATCGGGATTTTTCACAACAAACGCACCCAATCCACTCCATTGGACCTAAACTCATGATTTGGTGCGTTGCGTAGTATTTGGATACATTTGGGATCATTTCGTAACTGCATGAAACTCGATGCAAAACAAGGTGAACTGGTGCTATTAATGCAAAAGTTCATGCCACGAAGTGACATCGGGATTTTTCGCAACAAATGCGCCCAATCCACTCCATTGGACCCTAAGGTGCGTTGCATAGTGTTTGGCAGCATTTGGGATCATTTCGTAACTGCATGAAACTCGTTGCAATATGGGGTCAATTGGTGCAATTAATGCAAAAGTTCGTGCCACGAAGTCACATCGGGATTTTTCGCAACGGACGCAGCCAATCCACCACATTGGACCCTAAACACATGTTTTGGTGCGTTGCATAGTGTTTGGCTGCATTTAGGATCATTTCGTAACTGTATGAAACTCGGTGCAAAACAGGGTGAACTGGTGCAATTAATGCAAAAGTTCATGCCACGAAGTCACGTCCGGATTTTTCGCTATGAACGCACCCAATCCACTCCATTGGACCCTAAACTCATGTTTTCGCCTGTTGCATAGTGTTTTGGTGCATTTGGGATCGTTTCGTAACTGCATGAAACTTGATGAAAAACAGGGTGCCTCGAAGTCACGTCAGGATTTTTTGCAACGAACGCACCCAATCCACTCCGTTGGACCCTAAACTCATGTTTTGGTGAGTTGCATAGTGTTTGGGTCCATTTGGGATCGTTTCGTAACTGCATGAAACTCGGTACAAAACAGTGTGAACTGGTGCAATTAATGCAAAAGTTCGTGCCACAAAGTAACGTCCGGATTTTTCGAAACGAACGCACCCAATCCACTCCATTGGACCTAAACTCATGTTTTCGCCCGTTGCATAGTGTTTTGGTGCATTTGGGATCGTTTCGTAACTGCATGAAACTCGATGAAAAACAGGGTGCCTCGAAGTCACGTCAGGATTTTTTGCAACGATCGCACCCAATCCACTCCGTTGGACCCTAAACTCATGTTTTGGTGAGTTGCATAGTGTTTGGGTCCATTTGGGATCGTTTCGTAACTGCATGAAACTAAGTACAAAACAGTGTGAACTGGTGCAATTAATACAAAAGTTCGTGCCACGACGTTACGTGGGGATTTTTCTCAACGAACGCATCCAATCCGCCCCATTGGACCCTAAACTCATGTTTTGGGGCAGTTTTGGGGCATTGCAAAGTGTTGGGATGCATTTGGGATCGTTTCGTGACTGCATGAAACTCGATGAAAAACAGGGTGCCTCGAAGTCACGTCAGGATTTTTTGCAACGATCGCACCCAATCCACTCCGTTGGACCCTAAACTCATGTTTTTGTGAGTTGCATAGTGTTTGGGTCCATTTGGGATCGTTTCGTAACTGCATGAAACTCGGAACAAAACAGTGTGAACTGGTGCAATTAATACAAAAGTTCGTGCCACGACGTTATGTGGGGATTTTTCTCAACGAACGCATCCAATCCGCCCCATTCAACCCTAAACTCATGTTTTGGGGCTGTTTTGGGGCATTGCGTAGTGTTGGGATGCATTTGGGATCGTTTCGTGACTGCATGAAACTCGGTGCAAAATGGAGTCAACTGGTGCAATTATTGCAAAAGTTCGTGCCACAAAGTTACTCGAGATTTTTCACAACGAACGCACCCAATCCACTCCATTGGACCCTAAACTCATGTTTTGGTGCGTTGCGTAGTATTTGAATACATTTGGGATCATTTCATAACTGCATGAAACTCGATGCAAAATAAGGTGAACTGGTGCAATTAATGCAAAAGTTCATGCCACGAAGTGACGTCGGGATTTTTAGCAACAAATGCACCCAATCCACTCCATTGGACCCTAAGGTGTGTTGCATAGTGTTTGGCAGCATTTGGGATCATTTCGTAACTGCATGAAACTCGTTGCAAAATGGGGTCAGTTGGTGCAATTAATGCAAAAGTTCGTGCCACGAAGTCACGTCGGGATTTTTCGCAACGGACGCAGCCAATCCACCACATAGGACCCTAAACACATGTTTTGGTGCGTTGCATAGTGTTCGGCTGCATTTGGGATCATTTCGTAACTGCATGAAACTCGGTGCAAAACAGGGTGAACTGGTGCAATTAATGCAAAAGTTCATGCCACGAAGTCACATCGGGATTTTTCACAACGAATGCACCCAATCCGCCCCATTGGGCCCTAAACTCATGTTTTGGTGCGTTGCATAGTGCTGGGATGCATTTGGGATCATTTCGTAACTGCATGAAACTCGATGCAAAACAGGGTGACCTGGTGCAATTAATGCAAAAGTTCGTGCCACGAAGTCACGTCCAGATTTTTCGCTATGAACGCACCCAATCCACTCCATTGGACCCTAAACTCATGTTTTCGCCTGTTGCATAGTGTTTTGGTGCATTTCGGATCGTTTCGTAACTGCATGAAACTTCATGAAAAACAGGGTGCCTCGAAGTCACGTCAGGATTTTTTGCAACGAACGCACCCAATCCACTCCGTTGGACCCTAAACTCATGTTTTGGTGAGTTGCATAGTGTTTGGGTCCATTTGGGATCGTTTCGTAACTGCATGAAACTCGGTACAAAACAGTGTGAACTGGTGCAATTAATGCAAAAGTTCGTGCCACGAAGTAACGTCCGGATTTTTCGAAACGAACGCACCCAATCCACTCCATTGGACCTAAACTCATGTTTTCGCCCGTTGCATAGTGTTTTGGTGCATTTGGGATCGTTTCGTAACTGCATGAAACTCGATGAAAAACAGGGTGCCTCGAAGTCACGTCAGGATTTTTTGCAACGATCGCACCCAATCCACTCCGTTGGACCCTAAACTCATGTTTTGGTGAGTTGCATAGTGTTTGGGTCCATTTGGGATCGTTTCGTAACTGCATGAAACTCGGTACAAAACAGTGTGAACTGGTGCAATTAATACAAAAGTTCGTGCCACGACGTTACGTGGGGATTTTTCTCAACGAACGCATCCAATCCGCCCCATTGGACCCTAAACTCATGTTTTGGGGCTGTTTTGGGGCATTGCAAAGTGTTGGGATGCATTTGGGATCGTTTCGTGACTGCATGAAACTCGATGAAAAACAGGGTGCCTCGAAGTCACGTCAGGATTTTTTGCAACGATCGCACCCAATCCACTCCGTTGGACCCTAAACTCATGTTTTTGTGAGTTGCATAGTGTTTGGGTCCATTTGGGATCGTTTCGTAACTGCATGAAACTCGGTACAAAACAGTGTGAACTGGTGCAATTAATACAAAAGTTCGTGCCACGACGTTATGTGGGGATTTTTCTCAACGAACGCATCCAATCCGCCCCATTCGACCCTAAACTCATGTTTTGGGGCTGTTTGGGGCATTGCGTAGTGTTGGGATGCATTTGGGATCGTTTCGTGACTGCATGAAACTCGGTGCAAAATGGAGTCAACTGGTGCAATTATTGCAAAAGTTCGTGCCACAAAGTTACTCGAGATTTTTCACAACGAACGCACCCAATCCACTCCATTGGACCCTAAACTCAAGTTTTGGTGCGTTGCGTAGTATTTGAATACATTTGGGATCATTTCATAACTGCATGAAACTCGATGCAAAATAAGGTGAACTGGTGCAATTAATGCAAAAGTTCATGCCACGAAGTGACGTCGGGATTTTTAGCAACAAATGCACCCAATCCACTCCATTGGACCCTAAGGTGTGTTGCATAGTGTTTGGCAGCATTTGGGATCATTTCGTAACTGCATGAAACTCGTTGCAAAATGGGGTCAGTTGGTGCAATTAATGCAAAAGTTCGTGCCACGAAGTCACGTCGGGATTTTTCGCAACGGACGCAGCCAATCCACCACATAGGACCCTAAACACATGTTTTGGTGCGTTGCATAGTGTTCGGCTGCATTTGGGATCATTTCGTAACTGCATGAAACTCGGTGCAAAACAGGGTGAACTGGTGCAATTAATGCAAAAGTTCATGCCACGAAGTCACATCGGGATTTTTCACAACGAATGCACCCAATCCGCCCCATTGGGCCCTAAACTCATGTTTTGGTGCGTTGCATAGTGCTGGGATGCATTTGGGATCATTTCGTAACTGCATGAAACTCGATGCAAAACAGGGTGACCTGGTGCAATTAATGCAAAAGTTCGTGCCACGAAGTCACGTCCAGATTTTTCGCTATGAACGCACCCAATCCACTCCATTGGACCCTAAACTCATGTTTTCGCCTGTTGCATAGTGTTTTGGTGCATTTCGGATCGTTTCGTAACTGCATGAAACTTCATGAAAAACAGGGTGCCTCGAAGTCACGTCAGGATTTTTTGCAACGAACGCACCCAATCCACTCCGTTGGACCCTAAACTCATGTTTTGGTGAGTTGCATAGTGTTTGGGTCCATTTGGGATCGTTTCGTAACTGCATGAAACTCGGTACAAAACAGTGTGAACTGGTGCAATTAATGCAAAAGTTCGTGCCACGAAGTAACGTCCGGATTTTTCGAAACGAACGCACCCAATCCACTCCATTGGACCTAAACTCATGTTTTCGCCCGTTGCATAGTGTTTTGGTGCATTTGGGATCGTTTCGTAACTGCATGAAACTCGATGAAAAACAGGGTGCCTCGAAGTCACGTCAGGATTTTTTGCAACGATCGCACCCAATCCACTCCGTTGGACCCTAAACTCATGTTTTGGTGAGTTGCATAGTGTTTGGGTCCATTTGGGATCGTTTCGTAACTGCATGAAACTTGGTACAAAACAGTGTGAACTGGTGCAATTAATACAAAAGTTCGTGCCACGACGTTACGTGGGGATTTTTCTCAACGAACGCATCCAATCCGCCCCATTGGACCCTAAACTCATGTTTTGGGGCTGTTTTGGGGCATTGCAAAGTGTTGGGATGCATTTGGGATCGTTTCGTGACTGCATGAAACTCGATGAAAAACAGGGTGCCTCGAAGTCACGTCAGGATTTTTTGCAACGATCGCACCCAATCCACTCCGTTGGACCCTAAACTCATGTTTTTGTGAGTTGCATAGTGTTTGGGTCCATTTGGGATCGTTTCGTAACTGCATGAAACTCGGTACAAAACAGTGTGAACTGGTGCAATTAATACAAAAGTTCGTGCCACGACGTTATGTGGGGATTTTTCTCAACGAACGCATCCAATCCGCCCCATTCGACCCTAAACTCATGTTTTGGGGCTGTTTGGGGCATTGCGTAGTGTTGGGATGCATTTGGGATCGTTTCGTGACTGCATGAAACTCGGTGCAAAATGGAGTCAACTGGTGCAATTATTGCAAAAGTTCGTGCCACAAAGTTACTCGAGATTTTTCACAACGAACGCACCCAATCCACTCCATTGGACCCTAAACTCAAGTTTTGGTGCGTTGCGTAGTATTTGAATACATTTGGGATCATTTCATAACTGCATGAAACTCGATGCAAAATAAGGTGAACTGGTGCAATTAATGCAAAAGTTCATGCCACGAAGTGACGTCGGGATTTTTAGCAACAAATGCACCCAATCCACTCCATTGGACCCTAAGGTGTGTTGCATAGTGTTTGGCAGCATTTGGGATCATTTCGTAACTGCATGAAACTCGTTGCAAAATGGGGTCAGTTGGTGCAATTAATGCAAAAGTTCGTGCCACGAAGTCACGTCGGGATTTTTCGCAACGGACGCAGCCAATCCACCACATAGGACCCTAAACACATGTTTTGGTGCGTTGCATAGTGTTCGGCTGCATTTGGGATCATTTCGTAACTGCATGAAACTCGGTGCAAAACAGGGTGAACTGGTGCAATTAATGCAAAAGTTCATGCCACGAAGTCACATCGGGATTTTTCACAACGAATGCACCCAATCCGCCCCATTGGGCCCTAAACTCATGTTTTGGTGCGTTGCATAGTGCTGGGATGCATTTGGGATCATTTCGTAACTGCATGAAACTCGATGCAAAACAGGGTGTAATGGTGCAATTAATGCAAAAGTTCGTGCCACGAAGTCACGTCCGGATTTTTCGCAACGAACGCACCCAATCCACTCCATTGGACCTAAACTCATGTTTTCGCCCGTTGCATAGTGTTTTGCTGCATTTGGGATCGTTTCATAACTGCATGAAACTCGATGAAAAACAGGGTGCCTCGAAGTCATGTCAGGATTTTTCACAACGAACGCACCCAATCCACTCCATTGGACCCCAAACTCATGATTTGGTGCGTTGCGTAGTATTTGGATACATTTGGGATCATTTCGTAACTGCATGAAACTCGATGCAAAACAAGGTGAACTGGTGCAATTAATGCAAAAGTTCATGCCACGAAGTGACGTCGGGTTTTTTCGCAACAAACGCACCCAATCCACTCCATTGGACCCTAAGGTGCGTTGCATAGTGTTTGGCAGCATTTGGGATCACTTCGTAACTGCATGAAACTCGTTGCAAAATGGGGTCAATTGGTGCAATTAATGCAAAAGTTCGTGCCACGAAGTCACATCGGGATTTTTCGCAACGGACGCAGCCAATCCACCACATTGGACCCTAAACACATGTTTTGGTGCGTTGCATAGTGTTCGGCTGCATTTGGGATCATTTCGTAACTGCATGAAACTCGGTGCAAAACAGGGTGAACTAGTGCAATTAATGCAAAAGTTCATGCCACGAAGTCACATCGGGATTTTTCACAACGAATGCACCCAATCTGCCCCATTGGACCCTAAACTCATGTTTTGGTGCGTTGCATAGTGTTGGGATGCATTTGGGATCATTTCGTAACTGCATGAAACTCGATGCAAAACAGGGTTACCTGGTGCAATTAATGCAAAAGTTCGTGCCACGAAGTCACGTCCGGATTTTTCGCTACGAACGCACCCAATCCACTCCATTAGACCCTAAACTCATGTTTTCGCCCGTTGCATAGTGTTTTGGTGCATTTGGGATCGTTTCGTAACTGCATGAAACTCGATGAAAAACAGGGTGCCTCGAAGTCACGTCAGGATTTTTTGCAACAAATGCACCCAATCCACTCCGTTGGACCCTAAACTCATGTTTTTGTGAGTTGCATAGTGTTTGGGTCCATTTGGGATTGTTTCGTAACTGCATGAAACTCGGTACAAAACAGTGTGAACTGGTGCAATTAATGCAAAAGTTCGTGCCATGACGTTACGTGGGGATTTTTCTCAACGAACGCATCCAATCCGCCCCATTGGACCCTAAACTCATGTTTTGGGGCATTGCATAGTGTTGGGATGCATTTGGGATCGTTTCGTGACTGCATGAAACTCGATGAAAAACAGGGTGCCTCGAAGTCACGTCAGTATTTTTTGCAACAAATGCACCCAATCCACTCCGTTGGACCCTAAACTCATGTTTTGGTGAGTTGCATAGTGTTTGGGTCCATTTGGGATTGTTTCGTAACTGCATGAAACTCGGTACAAAACAGTGTGAACTGGTGCAATTAATGCAAAAGTTCGTGCCATGACGTTACGTGGGGATTTTTCTCAACGAACGCATCCAATCCGCCCCATTGGACCCTAAACTCATGTTTTGGGGCATTGCATAGTGTTGGGATGCATTTGGGATCGTTTCGTAACTGCATGAAACTTGGTGCAAAATGGAGTCAGCTGGTGCAATTAATGCAAAAGTTCGTGCCACAAAGTTACGTCGGGATTTTTCGCAACGAACGCACCCAATCCACTCCATTGGACCCCAAACTCATGATTTGGTGCGTTGCGTAGTATTTGGATACATTTGGGATCATTTCGTAACTGCATGAAACTCGATGCAAAACAATGTGATCTGGTGCAATTAATGCAAAAGTTCATGCCACGAAGTGACGTCGGGATTTTTCGCAACAAACGCACCCAATCCACTCCATTGGACCCTAAGGTGCATTGCATAGTGTTTGGCAGCATTTGGGATGATAGAGCCGGAGTGCCTGATCTTTCGGTGAGTGGGGATAAATTCGACTTGGCGGAAGATGACCCTCACGATCCGACTAAGACGAGCGAACCCGAAGCGCCAATGCAATCGCTGAACCAACTCCCTGTGGTTACCGACCTTGTTGATGCAAGATAAGCCTGATCACGAAGATCTTTTCCTGTCCGCAATCGAAGAACGAACAAGAAAAGGATTCGAGCAATCTGATTATCTCTCAAAGGTGGAGTTCTGAATACACGAGGACAGCGCTGATTTGCGCGTGTTCAAGAGTAGCTAAAGCTAGATGTAAAACAAAACTCAAGTCTGAATTGAAAAGAAACCTCTCTTTAAATAGAGGGAGAGGGGGCGCAGCCCCTAGGGAAGGGCGGCCAGGAGATGGGAGCGCCGCCCCTGGCGTCCAGGGCAAAGGGGAAGGGCGCAGCCCTAGGCGCCCACACAAGGGCCTCTATTGGGCCAGCTTCTATTCTTCTGGGCCTTCATTCTTCAGTAGCATGACGAAGTTCAGTTCTCTTGCACGGGCCCGAGTGATTGGCCCAGAAGGTGGCGCCTGGGGTGGAGGTGCATCTGGAGGCGCTAGAGAAGGTGCTGCTGGTGTAGACGTACTCGTGATGTCCTCATCATCCTCCCCTTCTTGAACTGAAGTCGTCGTCGACGGCAACTCCTCATCTTCGCCCGCATATGGTTTCAAATCTGCAACATTAAAACTAGTGGAAACACCAAACTCCGCAGGCAGGTCAAGAACATAAGCATTATCATTAATCTTGGTTAGCACCTTAAAAGGACCAGCAGCACGTGGCATCAATTTAGAACGACGCAAAGTAGGAAAACGATCCTTTCGCAAATGCAACCAAACCATATCACCTGGTTCAAAAGTAACATGTTTTCTTCCTTTACTACCAGCAACCTGATACTTAGCATTAGTAGCAGCAATGTTTTGTTGTGTTTGTTCATGGAGGTTAAGCATGTGTTCAACATGTGCAACAGCATCTATATGTGGGGCGCCCTCAGCATCAAGTGAAAACAAATCAATAGGCGCCCGAGGAATGTAACCATAAACAATCTGAAAAGGGCACATCTTTGTAGAAGAATGTGTTGCACGATTGTACGCAAATTCAATATGAGGCAGACAATCTTCCCAACGTTTCAAATTTTTGTCTAAAACAGCCCTAAGCATGGTTGACAAAGTTCTATTAACCACCTCAGTTTGTCCATCAGTCTGAGGGTGACAAGTTGTGCTAAACAGCAATTTAGTTCCCAATTTATTCCAAAGTGATCTCCAAAAATGACTGAGAAACTTAGCATCACGATCAGAGACTATTGTATTCGGAATACCATGCAAACGAATAATCTCTCGAAAGAACAATTCAGCAACACTGGTAGCATCATCAGTCTTATGACATGGTATAAAATGAGCCATTTTGGAGAATCTATCAACAACCACGAAAATACTATCCCTCCCCTTCTTAGTTCTAGGCAATCCCAAAACAAAGTCCATAGAAATATCAAGCCAAGGGGAAGTAGGGACAGGCAAAGGCATATACAAACCATGGTTATTCAGTCGTGACTTAGCTTTCTGACAAGTAGTGCAGCGGGCAACAAGGCGCTCGACATCACGGCGCATCCAGGGCCAAAAGAAGTGGGCGGTCAGCACCTCATGCGTCTTGTAGACGCCAAAGTGTCCCATGAGACCGCCTCCGTGTGCTTCCTGTAACAACAAAAGACGAACCGAGCTTGCTGGAACACACAGCTTGTTAGCGCGAAACAGGAACCCATCCTGCATGTGAAATTTACCCCATGGTTTGCCATTCATACAATGAGCTAAGATATCTTTAAAATCAGCATCGTTGACATATTGATCTTTCACAGTTTGCAAGCCAAAGATTTTAAAATCTAGCTGTGAGAGCATGGTATATCTACGAGACAAAGCATCGGCAATGACATTTTCCTTCCCGTTCTTGTGTTTAATGATGTAAGGAAAGGACTCAATGAATTCTACCCAGTTTGCATGACGACGGTTCAGATTTGTTTGGGTACGAATATGTTTCAAAGCCTCATGATCAGAATGGATTATAAACTCGCGATGCCAAAGATAGTGCTGCCATGTTTGCAAAGTGCGAACTAAGGCATAAAGCTCCTTATCATAAGTAGAATATCTCAGGCTAGCACCGCTTAATTTCTCACTAAAATAAGCAACCGGTTTTCCTTCTTGTAACAAAACAGCACCTAGCCCAATACCACTAGCATCACATTCAAGCTCAAACACTTTATTAAAATCAGGCAATTGTAAGAGGGGAGCATGTGTTAACTTATCTTTCAAAGTGTTGAATGCTACCTCCTGCGAGTCGCCCCAAGCAAATGGCGCACCTTTCTTTGTAAGCTCGTGCAAAGGGACTGCAATGGAGCTGAAATCACGGACAAACCGACGGTAGAATCCTGCAAGTCCAAGAAAGCTCCGAATCTGTGTGACCGTCGTCGGTGTAGGCCATTCCCGAATGGCATCGATCTTGCTGCTGTCCACCTCAATGCCCTGTGGAGTAACAACATAGCCAAGAAACGAGACACGTTGTGTGCAAAAGATTTATTTTTCTATGTTGCCAAACAAGTGAGCAGCACGCAACGCATCAAAAACAGCACGCAGATGTTCTAAATGTTCTTGCATAGACTTGCTGTAAATCAGAATATCATCAAAATAGACAACAACGAACAATCCTATGAAAGGTCTTTGAACTTCATTCATTAAGCACATAAAGGTACTGGGAGCATTAGTCAATCCAAACGGCATAACCAACCATTCATATAACCCAAATTTCGTTTTAAAAGCCGTTTTCCATTCATCACCCAGTTTCATTCTAATCTGGTGGTAACCACTACGCAAATCAATCTTAGTGAAAATAATGGCACCACTAAGCTCATCTAGCATATCATCAAGGCGTGGTATAGGATATCGATAACGAATGGTGATGTTATTAATAGCACGACAGTCTACACACATACGCCATGATCCATCTTTCTTTGGAACAAGTAACACAGGAACTGAGCAAGGGCTAAGAGACTCACGGATGTAACCCTTGTCGAGCAACGCCTGTACCTGGCGCTGGATCTCCTTCGTCTCATCCGGATTTGTACGGTACGGTGCGCGGTTCGGAAGCTGTGCGCCTAGAATGAGATCGATCTGGTGCTCAATACCACGAAGTGGTGGAAGACCCGGTGGCAAATCCTTGGGAAAGACATCAGCGTACTCCTGCAAAAGGTTAGCAACCACAGGGGGAATATCCAAAGACGGTGCATCATCGAGTGAAACGAGCACACTAGAACATACAAGTGCATAGCAAGGCAAATGAGCATCGTGGAGATCATCAAAATCAGCACGTGTAGCAAGTAAAACAGGAGCATTCAACTTGATTTCAGAATTAGAGGGCGATGGTGATGGTTCAAGTTGTTTAGCATTCCTAGCAGCTCGAGCAAGATCATCTTTAACAATTTGTTCAGGTGTCATTGGATGTATAATTATTTTCTGACCCTTAAACATGAAAGAATAATGATTCGAACGACCATGATGCAAGCTATCAATATCGTATTGCCAAGGTCTACCAAGTAACAAAGAGCATGCTTCCATGGGAATAACATCACAATCGACAAAATCAGAATAAGCACCCATGGAGAAAGGGACACGCACTGACCGTGTTACTCTAATTTTTCCACCATCATTAAGCCACTGAATGTGATATGGTTTCGGATGCTTATGAGTGGGTAATGACAACTTCTCGACCAGCACAGTACTCGCCAAGTTGTTGCAGCTGCCGCTGTCGATGATGATGCGAATCGACCGCTCCTGCACAACGCCCTTTGTGTGGAACAGAGTGTGTCACTGATTTTTCTCGGGCTGGGCGACCTGTGTACTAAGAACACGCTGCACAACAAGATTTTCATACCTATCTGCATCGCCCGGGGTGACATGTACCTCCTCATTAGCTGCATGGTCAGTGGCAAGCATAGCATGTCGAGTTTCTTCGGAATCACTTTCAGAAGAGTACTCACCATTGTCACGGATAAGCAAGGTACGCTTGTTTGGGCAGTCCCGAATCATGTGCCCAAATCCTTTGCAACGATGGCACTGAATATCCCGTGTACGTCCTGTGGAAGGAACAGCGCCTGCGGAAGAGGGTGCTGCAGGTTTGGCCGACCCCTCGCGTGGTGTACTGCTGGTCGTGGATGACGCAGGTAGAGCAGGCGCTGAGCTGGTTGCCGAGCTTCTTCCTGCAAAAGAGTTAGGATATGTCTTCGAACGGCGTCCCTGCACTTCACGTTCAGCTTTGCAAGCATATGCAAACAATGTGGTCATATCAGAATATTCTTTGTAATCAAGTATGTCCTGAATTTCGCGGTTCAAACCACCACGAAAACGAGCCATAGCAGCGTCGTCTGTCTCAAACAAACCACAACGAATCATACCTTTTTGTAACTCTTGATAATAGTCCTCAACAGACTGTTGACCTTGTCGAAAGCACTGCATTTTTTCAAGCAAATCTCGTGCATAATATGAAGGGACAAATCTGTGTCGCATGGCAGATTTTAATTGATTCCATGTGGTGGGAGTGGGATGTTTTTGTTTATATTCACGCCACCAAATTAAAGCAAAATCAGTAAATTCACTAATAGCAGCTTTAACTTGAGAATTAACAGGAATATCATGGCATGAAAATTTCTGGTCGACCTCTAGTTCCCAATCAAGATATGCAGCAGGATCATATTTGCCATTAAAGGATGGAATTTTAAATTTAATCTTAGCAAATGAGTCATTATGTTGATGACGTACCACACGGCGGGCACGACCGCTACGAGTACCCTCTTCCTGTTCCGTGTCACCGCCATAATCTTTCTGCAACTCTGTGATCGATGTGGACAATGTGTCGAGCCGTGCCACGATGGTGTCGAGCGTGGTCTTAGCGGCCATCTGAGCGAGGTCGAGCTGATCGAACTGCTCGGTCGATGACGTGATCGTCGAGTCAAGCCGTTCATGCATCATCTTCATGTCCGCGGCCAGTCCATCAACTCGTGTCCGCATGTCCTGCAGCTTTTCATCCGCCGTGCCTTCGTCTCCTGCCATAGTTAGCGCAAACACAAAAACAAAACCTACGACAACAAGGGTCTAAGGCGCTCACAGTAGTGCTATTATCAAATTCTTATCCGTTCTTATCACGCACACAGGGGCGAACTGCAACCAACCGGTGGAACTCGCGAACGATTGGAGGAGCGATTGCTTGGAGAAACAAAATCTGCTCGTCGTAGAAATATATGGAGTTCTGGGTAGGCTGCACTCAAATCAAGGATTAGCACAATCAAATAATAATGCAAAGTTGAATTATAGTGCTAAACTTGTGCAAAGCTGCTGGAGACAAAGTGCAAAGTTGGAGCAAGGTTAGTAGGAGGATAACAAAGGAAATCAGAGAAAGGATATGCTGCCTATTTTCGTCTTTGTCCTTTTGTTTTTTCTTTTTCTTTTTTTGTTTTTCTTTTTTTTCGGAGAAACTCACAAACTGATTATATGAACAAAATAAGACAAAAGAGCAAGTCACCACACACACACACACACTCTCTCTCTCTCAAGAGTGAGCCGAGATCAGCCAATATGAGGCAACCTATTTTTTTTTTGTGGTGTGCGTTCCTACTTTGTTTTGATTGCTTTCCTTTTTTTTTTACTTTCCAAAACACACAAGGCAGCGGAGGGCAATCAGGGGCAGGTCGGCGCAATCCAGGGGCAGGCGCGACCCAAGAGAAGGCCGGCGCGATCCAGAAGAAGGCCGGCACGTGGGGGATGGCAAGCGGCAGAGAGATGGTGGCGGCGCTAGGGTTAGAAGAGAAGAAAACAAGGATAGAACACAAAGTAACCAGCAACAATTGAACACATAAGCACACAAATTCAACAATGCAAATTATTGAAAGAAAGTGCAAGGCTCAAAAGGTGCTGGGACAAGGATCTAACCTAATAATTTTTTTGGGTTTTGTGGACTGTAGGAAAGGGAAGAACACTAGATAAACTCACCGATCAACCTGGAAACCTGATACCACTTGATAGAGCCGGAGTGCCCGATCTTTCGGTGAGTGGGGATAAATTCGACTTGGCGGAAGATGACCCTCACGATCCGACTACGACGAGCGAACCCGAAGCGCCAATGCAATCGCTGAACCAACTCCCTGTGGTTACCGACCTTGTTGATGCAAGATCAGCCTAATCACGAAGATCGTTTCCTGTCCGCAATCGAAGAACGAACAAGAAAAGGATGCGAGCAATCTGATTATCTCTCGAAGGTGGAGTTCTGAATACACGAGGACAGCGCTGATTTGCGCGTGTTCAAGAGTAGCTAAAGCTAGATGTAAAACAAAACTCAAGTCTGAATTGAAAAGAAACCTCTCTTTAAATAGAGGGAGAGGGGGCGCAGCCCCTAGGGAAGGGCGGCCAGGAGATGGGAGCGCCGCCCCTGGCGTCCAGGGCAAAGGGGAAGGGCACAGCCCTAGGCGCCCACACAAGGGCCTCTATTGCGCCAGCTTCTATTCTTCTGGGCCTTTATTCTTCAGTAGCATGACGAAGTTCAGTTCTCTTGCACGGGCCCGAGTGATTGGCCCAGAAGGTGGCGCCTGGGGTGGAGGTGCATCTGGAGGTGCTAGAGAAGGTGCTGCTGGTGTAGACGTACACGTGATGTCCTCATCATGGGATCACTTCGTAACTGCATGAAACTCGTTGCAAAATGGGGTCAATTGGTGCAATTAATGCAAAAATTCGTGCCACGAAGTCACGTTGGGATTTTTCACAACGGACGCAGCCAATCCACCACATTGGACCCTAAACACATGTTTTGGTGCGTTGCATAGTGTTCGGCTGCATTTGGGATCATTTCGTAACTGCATGAAACTTGGTGCAAAACAGGGTGAACTGGTGCAATTAATGCAAAAGTTCATGCCACAAAGTCACATCGGGATTTTTCACAACGAATGCACCCAATCCGCCCCATTGGACCCTAAACTCATGTTTTGGTGCGTTGCATAGTGTTGGGATGCATTTGGGATCGTTTCGTAACTGCATGAATCTCGGTGCAAAATGGAGTCAACTGATGCAATTAATGCAAAAGTTCGTGCCACAAAGTTACTCGGGATTTTTCACAACGAACACACCTAATCTACTCCATTGGACATTAAACTCATGTTTTGGTGCGTTGCGTAGTATTTGGAAACATTTGGGATCATATCGTAACTGCATGAAACTCGATGCAAAACAAGGTGAACTGATGCAATTAATGCAAAAGTTCATGCCACGAAGTCACTTCGGGGTTTTTCGCAACAAACGCACCCAATCCACTCCATTGGACCCTAAGGTGCGTTGCATAGTGTTTGGCAGCATTTGGGATCATTTCGTAACTGCATGAAACTCGTTGCAAAATGGGGTCAATTGGTGCAATTAATGCAAAAGTTCGTGCCACGAAGTCACGTCGTGATTTTTCGCAACGGACATAGCCAATCCACCACATTGGACCCTAAACACATGTTTTGGTGCGTTGCATAGTGTTTGGCTGCATTTGGGATCTTTTCGTAACTGCATGAAACTCGGTGCAAAACAGGGTGAACTGGTGCAATTAATGCAAAAGTTCATGCCACGAAGTCACGTCGGGATTTTTCACAACGAATGCACCCAATCAGCCCCATTGGACCCTAAACTCATGTTTTGGTGCGTTGCATAGTGTTGGAATGCATTTGGGATCATTTCGTAACTGCATGAAACTCGATGCAAAACAGGGTGACCTGGTGCAATTAATGCAAAAGTTCGTGCCACGAAGTCACGTCCGGATTTTTCGCAACAAAAGCACCCAATCCACTTCATTGGACCTAAACTCATGTTTTCGCCCGTTGCATAGTGTTTTGGTGCATTTCGGATCGTTTCGTAACTGCACGAAACTCGATGAAAAACAGGGTGCCTCGAAGTCACGTCAGGAATTTTTGCAATGAACGCACCCAATCCACTCCGTTGGACCCTAAACTCATGTTTTTGTGAGTTGCATAGTGTTTGGGTCAATTTGGGATCGTTTCGTAACTGCATGAAACTCGGTACAAAACAGTGTGAACAGGTGCAATTAATGCAAAAGTTCGTGCCACGACGTGACATGGGGATTTTTCTCAACGAACGCATCCAATCCGCCCCATTGGACCCTAAACTCATGTTTTGGGGCATTGCATAGTGTTGGGATGCATTTGGGATCGTTTCGTAACTGCACGAAACTCGGTGCAAAATGGAGTCAGCTGGTGCAATTAATGCAAAAGTTCGTGCCACAAAGTTACGTCGGGATTTTTCGCAACGAACGCACCCAATCCACTCCATTGGACCCTAAACTTATGATTTGGTGCGTTGCGTAGTATTTGGATACATTTGGGATCATTTCGTAACTGCATGAAACTCGATGCAAAACAAGGTGAACTGGTGCAATTAATGCAAAAGTTCATGCCACGAAGTGACGTCGGGATTTTTCGCAACAAACGCACCCAATCCACTCCATTGGACCCTAAGGTGCGTTGCATAGTGTTTGGCAGCATTTGGGATCATTTCGTAACTGCATGAAACTCGTTGCAATAGGGGGTCAATTGGTGCAATTAATGCAAAAGTTCGTGCCACGAAGTCGCGTCGGGATTTTTCGCAACGGACGCAGCCAATCCACCACATTGGACCCTAAACAATGTTTTGGTGCGTTGCATAGTGTTTGGCTGCATTTGGGATCATTTCGTAACTGCATGAAACTCGGTGCAAAACAGGGTGAACTGGTGCAATTAATGCAAAAGTTCATGCCACGAAGTCACATCGGAATTTTTCACAACGAATGCACCCAATCCGCCCCATTGGACCCTAAACTCATGTTTTGGTGCGTTGCATAGTGCTGGGATGCATTTGGGATCATTTCGTAACTGCATGAAACTCGATGCAAAACAGGGTGACCTGGTGCAATTAATGCAAAAGTTCGTGCCACGAAGTCACGTCCGAATTTTTCGCTACGAATGCACCCAATCCACTCCATTGGACCCTAAACTCGTGTTTTCGCCTGTTGCATAGTGTTTTGGTGCATTTGGGATCGTTTCGTAACTGCATGAAACTCGATGAAAAACAGGGTGCCTCGAAGTCACGTCAGGATTTTTTGCAACGAACGCACCCAATCCACTCCGTTGGACCCTAAACTCATGTTTTGGTGAGTTGCATAGTGTTTGGGTCCATTTGGGATCATTTCGTAACTGCATGAAACTCGGTACAAAACAGTGTGAACTGGTGCAATTAATGCAAAAGTTCGTGCCACGAAGTCACGTCCGGATTTTTCGCAATGAACGCACCCAGTCCACTCCATTGGACCTAAACTCATGTTTTCGCCCGTTGCATAGTGTTTTGGTGCATTTGGGATCATTTCGTAACTGCACGAAACTCGATGAAAAACAGGGTGCCTCGAAGTCACGTCAGGATTTTTTGCAACGATCGCACCCAATCGACTCCGTTGGACCCTAAACTCATGTTTTGGTGAGTTGCATAGTGTTTCGGTCCATTTGGGATTGTTTCGTAACTGCATGAAACTCGGTACAAAACAGTGTGAACTGGTGCAATTAATGCAAAAGTTCGTGCCACGACATTACGTGGGGATTTTTCTCAACGAACGCAACCAATCCGCCCCATTGGATCCTAAACTCATGTTTTGGGGCATTGCATAGTGTTGGGATGCATGTGGGACCGTTTCGTGACTGCATGAAACTCGGTGCAAAATGGAGTCAACTGGTGCAATTATTGCAAAAGTTCGTGCCACAAAGTTACTCGAGATTTTTCACAACGAACGCACCCAATCCACTCCATTGGACCCTAAACTCATGTTTTGGTGCGTTGCGTAGTATTTGAATACATTTGGGATCATTTCGTAACTGCATGAAACTCTATGCAAAACAAGGTGAACTGGTGCAATTAATGCAAAAGTTCATGCCACGAAGTGACGTCGGGATTTTTAGCAACAAACGCACCCAATCCACTCTATTGGACCCTAAGGTGCGTTGCATAGTGTTTGGCAGCATTTGGGATCATTTCGTAACTGCATGAAACTCGTTGCAAAATGGGGTCAGTTGGTGCAATTAATGCAAAAGTTCGTGCCACGAAGTCACGTCGGGATTTTTCGCAACGAACGCAGCCAATCCACCACATTGGACCCTAAACACATGTTTTGGTGCGTTGCATAGTGTTTGGCTGCATTTGGGATCATTTCGTAACTGCATGAAACTCGGTGCAAAACAGGTTGAACTGGTGCAATTAATGCAAAAGTTCATGCCACGAAGTCACGTCGGGATTTTTCACAACGAATGCACCCAATCAGCCCCATTGGACCCTAAACTCATGTTTTGGTGCGTTGCATAGTGTTGGAATGCATTTGGGATCATTTCGTAACTGCATGAAACTCGATGCAAAACAGGGTGACCTGGTGCAATTAATGCAAAAGTTCGTGCCACGAAGTCACGTCCGGATTTTTCGCAAGAAAAGCACCCAATCCACTTCATTGGACCTAAACTCATGTTTTCGCCCGTTGCATAGTGTTTTGGTGCATTTGGGATCGTTTCATAACTGCACGAAACTCGATGAAAAACAGGGTGCCTCGAAGTCACGTCAGGATTTTTTGCAACGAACGCACCCAATCCACTCCGTTGGACCCTAAACTCATGTTTTTGTGAGTTGCATAGTGTTTGGGTCCATTTGGGATCGTTTCGTAACTGCATGAAACTCGGTACAAAACAGTGTGAACAGGTGCAATTAATGCAAAAGTTCGTGCCACGACGTAACGTGGTGATTTTTCTCAACGAACGCATCCAATCCGCCCCATTGGACCCTAAACTCATGTTTTGGGGCATTGCATAGTGTTGGGATGCATTTGGGATCGTTTCGTAACTGCATGAAACTCGGTGCAAAATGGAGTCAGCTGGTGCAATTAATGCAAAAGTTCGTGCCACAAAGTTACGTCGGGATTTTTCGCAACGAACGCACCCAATCCACTCCATTGGACCCTAAACTTATGATTTGGTGCGTTGCGTAGTATTTGGATACATTTGGGATCATTTCGTAACTGCATGAAACTCGATGCAAAACAAGGTGAACTGGTGCAATTAATGCAAAAGTTCATGCCACGAAGAGACGTCGGGATTTTTCGCAACAAACGCACCCAATCCACTCCATTGGACCCTAAGGTGCGTTGCATAGTGTTTGGCAGCATTTGGGATCATTTCGTAACTGCATGAAACTCGTTGCAATAGGGGGTCAATTGGTGCAATTAATGCAAAAGTTCGTGCCACGAAGTCACGTCGGGATTTTTCGCAACGGACGCAGCCAATCCACCACATTGGACCCTAAACAATGTTTTGGTGCGTTGCATAGTGTTTGGCTGCATTTGGGATCATTTCGTAACTGCATGAAACTCGGTGCAAAACAGGGTGAACTGGTGCAATTAATGCAAAAGTTCATGCCACGAAGTCACATCGGGATTTTTCACAACGAATGCACCCAATCCGCCCCATTGGACCCTAAACTCATGTTTTGGTGCGTTGCATAGTGCTGGGATGCATTTGGGATCATTTCGTAACTGCATGAAACTCGATGCAAAACAGGGTGACCTGGTGCAAATAATGCAAAAGTTCGTGCCACGAAGTCACGTCCAAATTTTTCGCTACGAATGCACCCAATCCACTCCATTGGACCCTAAACTCGTGTTTTCGCCTGTTGCATAGTGTTTTGGTGCATTTGGGATCGTTTCGTAACTGCATGAAACTCGATGAAAAACAGGGTGCCTCGAAGTCACGTCAGGATTTTTTGCAACGAACGCACCCAATCGACTCCGTTGGACCCTAAACTCATGTTTTGGTGAGTTGCATAGTGTTTGGGTCCATTTGGGATCGTTTCGTAACTGCATGAAACTCGGTACAAAACAGTGTGAACTGGTGCAATTAATGCAAAAGTTCGTGCCACGAAGTCACGTCCGGATTTTTCGCAATGAACGCACCCAGTCCACTCCATTGGAGCTAAACTCATGTTTTCGCCCGTTGCATAGTGTTTTGGTGCATTTGGGATCATTTCGTAACTACATGAAACTCGATGAAAAACAGGGTGCCTCGAAGTCACGTCAGGATTTTTTGCAACGATCGCACCCAATCCACTCCGTTGGACCCTAAACTCATGTTTTGGTGAGTTGCATAGTGTTTGGGTCCATTTGGGATCGTTTCGTAACTGCATGAAACTCGGTACAAAACAGTGTGAACTGGTGCAATTAATGCAAAAGTTCGTACCACGACGTGACGTGGGGATTTTTCTCAACGAACGCATCCAATCCGCCCCATTGGACCCTAAACTCATGTTTTGGGGCATTGCATAGTGTTGGGATGCATTTGGGATCGTTTCGTAACTGCATGAAACTCGGTGCAAAATGGAGTCAGCTGGTGCAATTAATGCAAAAGTTCGTGCCACAAAGTTACGTCGGGATTTTTCGCAACGAACGCACCCAATCCACTCCATTGGACCCTAAACTTATGATTTGGTGCGTTGCGTAGTATTTGGATACATTTGGGATCATTTCGTAACTGCATGAAACTCGATGCAAAACAAGGTGAACTGGTGCAATTAATGCAAAAGTTCATGCCACGAAGTGACGTCGGGATTTTTCGCAACAAACGCACCCAATCCACTCCATTGGACCCTAAGGTGCGTTGCATAGTGTTTGGCAGCATTTGGGATCATTTCGTAACTGCATGAAACTCGTTGCAATAGGGGGTCAATTGGTGCAATTAATGCCAAAGTTCGTGCCACGAAGTCACGTCGGGATTTTTCGCAACGGACGCAGCCAATCCACCACATTGGACCCTAAACAATGTTTTGGTGCGTTGCATAGTGTTTGGCTACATTTGGGATCATTTCGTAACTGCATGAAACTCGGTGCAAAACAGGGTGAACTGGTGCAATTAATGCAAAAGTTCATGCCACGAAGTCACATCGGGATTTTTCACAACGAATGCACCCAATCCGCCCCATTGGACCCTAAACTCATGTTTTGGTGCGTTGCATAGTGCTGGGATGCATTTGGGATCATTTCGTAACTGCATGAAACTCGATGCAAAACAGGGTGACCTGGTGCAATTAATGCAAAAGTTCGTGCCACGAAGTCACGTCCGGATTTTTCGCAACAAAAGCACCCAATCCACTTCATTGGACCTAAACTCATGTTTCGCCCGTTGCATAGTGTTTTGGTGCATTTGGGATCGTTTCATAACTGCACGAAACTCGATGAAAAACAGGGTGCCTCGAAGTCACGTCAGGATTTTTTGCAACGAACGCACCCAATCCACTCCGTTGGACCCTAAACTCATGTTTTTGTGAGTTGCATAGTGTTTGGGTCCATTTGGGATCGTTTCGTAACTGCATGAAACTCGGTACAAAACAGTGTGAACAGGTGCAATTAATGCAAATGTTCGTGCCACGACGTGACGTGGGGATTTTTCTCAACGAACGCATCCAATCCGCCCCATTGGACCCTAAACTCATGTTTTGGGGTATTGCATAGTGTTGGGATGCATTTGGGATCGTTTCGTAACTGCACGAAACTCGGTGCAAAATGGAGTCAGCTGGTGCAATTAATGCAAAAGTTCGTGCCACAAAGTTACGTCGGGATTTTTCGCAACGAACGCACCCAATCCACTCCATTGGACCCTAAACTTATGATTTGGTGCGTTGCGTAGTATTTGGATACATTTGGGATCATTTCGTAACTGCATGAAACTCGATGCAAAACAAGGTGAACTGGTGCAATTAATGCAAAAGTTCATGCCACGAAGTGACGTCGGGATTTTTCGCAACAAACGCACCCAATCCACTCCATTGGACCCTAAGGTGCGTTGCATAGTGTTTGGCAGCATTTGGGATCATTTCGTAACTGCATGAAACTTGTTGCAATAGGGGGTCAATTGGTGCAATTAATGCAAAAGTTCGTGCCACGAAGTCACGTCGGGATTTTTCGCAACGGACGCAGCCAATCCACCACATTGGACCCTAAACAATGTTTTGGTGCGTTGCATAGTGTTTGGCTGCATTTGGGATCATTTCGTAACTGCATGAAACTCGGTGCAAAACAGGGTGAACTAGTGCAATTAATGCAAAAGTTCATGCCACGAAGTCACATCGGGATTTTTCACAACGAATGCACCCAATCCGCCCCATTGGACCCTAAACTCATGTTTTGGTGCGTTGCATATTGCTGGGATGCATTTGGGATCATTTCGTAACTGCATGAAACTCGATGCAAAACAGGGTGACCTGGTGCAATTAATGCAAAAGTTCCTGCCACGAAGTCACGTCCGAATTTTTCGCTACGAATGCACCCAATCCACTCCATTGGACCCTAAACTCGTGTTTTCGCCTGTTGCATAGTGTTTTGGTGCATTTGGGATCGTTTCGTAACTGCATGAAACTCGATGAAAAACAGGGTGCCTCGAAGTCACGTCAGGATTTTTTGCAACGAACGCACCCAATCGACTCCGTTGGACCCTAAACTCATGTTTTGGTGAGTTGCATAGTGTTTGGGTCCATTTGGGATCGTTTCGTAACTGCATGAAACTCGGTACAAAACAGTGTGAACTGGTGCAATTAATGCAAAAGTTCGTGCCACGAAGTCACGTCCGGATTTTTCGCAATGAACGCACCCAGTCCACTCCATTGGAGCTAAACTCATGTTTTCGCCCGTTGCATAGTGTTTTGGTGCATTTGGGATCATTTCGTAACTACATGAAACTCGATGAAAAACAGGGTGCCTCGAAGTCACGTCAGGATTTTTTGCAACGATCGCACCCAATCCACTCCGTTGGACCCTAAACTCATGTTTTGGTGAGTTGCATAGTGTTTGGGTCCATTTGGGATCGTTTCGTAACTGCATGAAACTCGGTACAAAACAGTGTGAACTGGTGCAATTAATGCAAAAGTTCGTGCCACGACGTGACGTGGGGATTTTTCTCAACGAACGCATCCAATCCGCCCCATTGGACCCTAAACTCATGTTTTGGGGCATTGCATAGTGTTGGGATGCATTTGGGATCGTTTCGTAACTGCATGAAACTCGGTGCAAAATGGAGTCAGCTGGTGCAATTAATGCAAAAGTTCGTGCCACAAAGTTACGTCTGGATTTTTCGCAACGAACACACCCAATCCACTCCATTGGACCCTAAACTTATGATTTGGTGCGTTGCGTAGTATTTGGATACATTTGGGATCATTTCGTAACTGCATGAAACTCGATGCAAAACAAGGTGAACTGGTGCAATTAATGCAAAAGTTCATGCCACGAAGTGACGTCGGGATTTTTCGCAACAAACGCACCCAATCCACTCCATTGGACCCTAAGGTGCGTTGCATAGTGTTTGGCAGCATTTGGGATCATTTCGTAACTGCATGAAACTCGTTGCAATAGGGGGTCAATTGGTGCAATTAATGCAAAAGTTCGTGCCACGAAGTCACGTCGGGATTTTTCGCAACGGACGCAGCCAATCCACCACATTGGACCCTAAACAATGTTTTGGTGCGTTGCATAGTGTTTGGCTGCATTTGGGATCATTTCGTAACTGCATGAAACTCGGTGCAAAACAGGGTGAACTGGTGCAATTAATGCAAAAGTTCATGCCACGAAGTCACATCGGGATTTTTCACAACGAATGCACTCAATCCGCCCCATTGGACCCTAAACTCATGTTTTGGTGCGTTGCATAGTGCTGGGATGCATTTGGGATCATTTCGTAACTGCATGAAACTCGTTGCAAAACAGGGTGACCTGGTGCAATTAATGCAAAAGTTCGTGCAACGAAGTCACGTCCGAATTTTTCGCTACGAATGCACCCAATCCACTCCATTGGACCCTAAATTCGTGTTTTCGCCTGTTGCATAGTGTTTTGGTGCATTTGGGATCGTTTCGTAACTGCATGAAACTCGATGAAAAACAGGGTGCCTCGAAGTCACGTCAGGATTTTTTGCAACGAACGCACCCAATCCACTCCGTTGGACCCTAAACTCATGTTTTGGTGAGTTGCATAGTGTTTGGGTCCATTTGGGATCGTTTCATAACTGCATGAAACTCGGTACAAAACAGTGTGAACTGGTGCAATTAATGCAAAAGTTCGTGCCACGAAGTCACGTCCGGATTTTTCGCAATGAACGCACCCAGTCCACTCCATTGGAGCTAAACTCATGTTTTCGCCCGTTGCATAGTGTTTTGGTGCATTTGGGATCATTTCGTAACTGCATGAAACTCGATGAAAAACAGGGTGCCTCGAAGTCACGTCAGGATTTTTTGCAACGATCGCACCCAATCCACTCCGTTGGACCCTAAACTCATGTTTTGGTGAGTTGCATAGTGTTTCGGTCCATTTGGGATCGTTTCGTAACTGCATGAAACTCGGTACAAAACAGTGTGAACTGGTGCAATTAATGCAAAAGTTCGTGCCACGACGTTACGTGGGGATTTTTCTCAACGAACGCATCCAATCCGCCCCATTGGATCCTAAACTCATGTTTTGGGGCATTGCATAGTGTTGGGATGCATGTGGGACCGTTTCGTGACTGCATGAAACTCGGTGCAAAATGGAGTCAGCTGGTGCAATTATTGCAAAAGTTCGTGCCACAAAGTTACTCGAGATTTTTCGCAACGAACGCACCCAATCCACTCCATTGGACCCTAAACTCATGATTTGCTGCGTTGCGTAGTATTTGAATACATTTGGGATCATTTCGTAACTGCATGAAACTCGATGCAAAACAAGGTGAACTGGTGCAATTAATGCAAAAGTTCATGCCACGAAGTGACGTCGGGATTTTTAGCAACAAACGCACCCAATCCACTCTATTGGACCCTAAGGTGCGTTGCATAGTGTTTGGCAGCATTTGGGATCATTTCGTAACTGCATGAAACTCGTTGCAAAATGGGGTCAGTTGGTGCAATTAATGCAAAAGTTCGTGCCACGAAGTCACGTCGGGATTTTTCGCAACGAACGCAGCCAATCCACCACATTGGACCCTAAACACATGTTTTGGTGCGTTGAATAGTGTTTGGCTGCATTTGGGATCATTTCGTAACTGCATGAAACTCGGTGCAAAACAGGTTGAACTGGTGCAATTAATGCAAAAGTTCATGCCACGAAGTCACGTCGGGATTTTTCACAACGAATGCACCCAATCAGCCCCATTGGACCCTAAACTCATGTTTTGGTGCGTTGCATAGTGTTGGAATGCATTTGGGATCATTTCGTAACTGCATGAAACTCGATGCAAAACAGGGTGACCTGGTGCAATTAATGCAAAAGTTCGTGCCACGAAGTCACGTCCGGATTTTTCGCAACAAAAGCACCCAATCCACTTCATTGGACCTAAACTCATGTTTTCGCCCGTTGCATAGTGTTTTGGTGCATTTGGGATCGTTTCATAACTGCACGAAACTCGATGAAAAACAGGGTGCCTCGAAGTCACGTCAGGATTTTTTGCAACGAACGCACCGAATCCACTCCGTTGGACCCTAAACTCATGTTTTGGTGAGTTACATAGTGTTTGGGTCCATTTGGGATCGTTTCGTAACTGCATGAAACTCGGTACAAAATAGTGTGAACTGGTGCAATTAATGCAAAAGTTCGTGCCACGACGTGACGTGGGGATTTTTCTCAACGAACGCATCCAATCCGCCCCATTGGACCCTAAACTCATGTTTTGGGGCATTGCATAGTGTTGGGATGCATTTGGGATCGTTTCGTAACTGCATGAAACTCGGTGCAAAATGGAGTCAGCTGGTGCAATTAATGCAAAAGTTCGTGCCACAAAGTTACGTCGGGATTTTTCGCAACGAACGCACCCATTCCACTCCAGTGGACCCTAAACTTATGATTTGGTGTGTTGCGTAGTATTTGGATACATTTGGGATCATTTCGTAACTGCATGAAACTCGATGCAAAACAAGGTGAACTGGTGCAATTAATCCAAAAGTTCATGCCACGACTTGACGTCGGGATTTTTTGCAACAAACGCACCCAATTCACTCCATTGGACCCTAAGGTGCGTTGCATAGTGTTTGGCAGCATTTGGGATCATTTCGTAACTGCATGAAACTCGTTGCAATAGGGGGGTCAATTGGTGCAATTAATGCAAAAGTTCGTGCCACGAAGTCACGTCGGGATTTTTCGCAACGGACGCAGCCAATCCACCACATTGGACCCTAAACAATGTTTTGGTGCGTTGCATAGTGTTTGGCTGCATTTGGGATCATTTCGTAACTGCATGAAACTCGGTGCAAAACAGGGTGAACTGGTGCAATTAATGCAAAAGTTCATGCCACGAAGTCACATCGGGATTTTTCACAACGAATGCACCCAATCCGCCCCATTGGACCCTAAACTCATGTTTTGGTGCGTTGCATAGTGCTGGGATGCATTTGGGATCATTTCGTAACTGCATGAAACTCGATGCAAAACAGGGTGACCTGGTGCAATTAATGCAAAAGTTCGTGCAACGAAGTCACGTCCGAATTTTTCGCTACGAATGCACCCAATCCACTCCATTGGACCCTAAACTCGTGTTTTCGCCTGTTGCATAGTGTTTTGGTGCATTTGGGATCGTTTCGTAACTGCATGAAACTCGATGAAAAACAGGGTGCCTCGAAGTCACGTCAGGATTTTTTGCAACGAACGCACCCAATCCACTCCGTTGGACCCTAAACTCATGTTTTGGTGAGTTGCATAGTGTTTGGGTCCATTTGGGATCGTTTCGTAACTGCATGAAACTCGGTACAAAACAGTGTGAACTGGTGCAATTAATGCAAAAGTTCGTGCCACGAAGTCACGTCCGGATTTTTCGCAATGAACGCACCCAGTCCACTCCATTGGAGCTAAACTCATGTTTTCGCCCGTTGCATAGTGTTTTGGTGCATTTGGGATCATTTCGTAACTGCATGAAACTCGATGAAAAACAGGGTGCCTCGAAGTCACGTCAGGATTTTTTGCAACGATCGCACCCAATCCACTCCGTTGGACCCTAAACTCATGTTTTGGTGAGTTGCATAGTGTTTCGGTCCATTTGGGATCGTTTCGTAACTGCATGAAACTCGGTACAAAACAGTGTGAACTGGTGCAATTAATGCAAAAGTTCGTGCCACGACGTTACGTGGGGATTTTTCTCAACGAACGCATCCAATCCGCCCCATTGGATCCTAAACTCATGTTTGGGGCATTGCATAGTGTTGGGATGCATGTGGGACCGTTTCGTGACTGCATGAAACTCGGTGCAAAATGGAGTCAACTGGTGCAATTATTGCAAAAGTTCGTGCGACAAAGTTACTCGAGATTTTTCACAACGAACGCACCCAATCCACTCCATTGGACCCTAAACTCATGTTTTGGTGCGTTGCGTAGTATTTGAATACATTTGGGATCATTTCGTAACTGCATGAAACTCGATGCAAAACAAGGTGAACTGGTGCAATTAATGCAAAAGTTCATGCCACGAAGTGACGTCGGGATTTTTAGCAACAAACGCACCCAATCCACTCTATTGGACCCTAAGGTGCGTTGCATAGTGTTTGGCAGCATTTGGGATCATTTCGTAACTGCATGAAACTCGTTGCAAAATGGGGTCAGTTGGTGCAATTAATGCAAAATTTCGTGCCACGAAGTCACGTCGGGATTTTTCGCAACAGACGCAGCCAATCCACCACATTGGACCCTAAACACATGTTTTGGTGCGTTGCATAGTGTTCGGCTGCATTTGGGATCATTTCGTAACTGCATGAAACTCGGTGCAAAACAGGGTGAACGGGTGCAATTAATGCAAAAGTTCATGCCACGAAGTCACATCGGGATTTTTCACAACGAATGCACCCAATCCGCCCCATTGGACCCTAAACTCATGTTTTGGTGCGTTGCATAGTGCTGGGATGCATTTGGGATCATTTCGTAACTGCATGAAACTCGATGCAAAACAGGGTGACCGGTGCAATTAATGCAAAAGTTCGTGCAACGAAGTCACGTCCGGATTTTTCGCAACGAACGCACCCAATCCACTCCATTAGACCTAAACTCATGTTTTCGCCCGTTGCATAGTGTTTTGGTGCATTTGGGATCGTTTCATAACTGCATGAAACTTGATGAAAAACAGGGTGCCTCGAAGTCACGTCAGGATTTTTTGCAACGATCGCACCCAATCCACTCCGTTGGACCCTAAACTCATGTTTTGGTGAGTTGCATAGTGTTTGGGTCCATTTGGGATCGTTTCGTAACTGCATGAAACTCAGTACAAAACAGTGTGAACTGGTGCAATTAATGCAAAAGTTCGTGCCACGACGTGACGTAGGGATTTTTCTCAACGAATGCATCCAATCCGCCCCATTGGACCCTAAACTCATATTTTGGGGCATTGCATAGTGTTGGGATGCATTTGGGATCGTTTCGTAACTGCATGAAACTCAGTGCAAAATGGAGTCAGCTGGTGCAATTAATGCAAAAGTTCGTGCCACAAAGTTACGTCAAGATTTTTCGCAATGAACGCACCCAATCCACTCCATTGGACTCCAAACTCATGACTTGGTGCGTTGCGTAGTATTTGGATACATTTGGGATCATTTCGTAACTGCATGAAACTCGATGCAAAACAAGGCTAACTGGTGCAATTAATGCAAAAGTTCATGCCACAAAGTGACGTTGGGATTTTTCGCAACAAACGCACCCAATCCACTCCATTGGACCCTAAGGTGCGTTGCATAGTGTTTGGCAGCATTTGGGATCATTTCGTAACTGCATGAAACTCGTTGCCAATATGGGGTCAATTGGTGCAATTAATGCAAAAGTTCGTGCCACGAAGTCACGCCGGGATTTTTCGCAACGGACGTAGCCAATCCACCACATTGGACCCTAAACACATGTTTTGGTGCATTGCATAGTGTTTGGCTGCATTTGGGATCATTTCGTAACTGCATCAAACTCGGTGCAAAACAGGGTGAACTGGTGCAATTAATTCAAAAGTTCATGCCACGAAGTCACATCGGGATTTTTCACAACGAATGCACCCAATCCGCCCCATTGGACCCTAAACTCATGTTTTGGTGCGGTGCATAGTGCTGGGATGCATTTGGGATCATTTCGTAACTGCATGAAACTCGATGCAAAACAGGGTGACCTGGTGCAATTAATGCAAAAGTTCGTGCCACGAAGTCACGTCCGGATTTTTCGCTACGAACGCACCCAATCCACTCCATTGGACCCTAAACTCGTGTTTTCGCCTGTTGCATAGTGTTTTGGTGCATTTGGGATCGTTTCGTAACAGCATGAAACTCGATGAAAAACAGGGTGCCTCGAAGTCACGTCAGGATTTTTTGCAACGAACGCACCCAATCCACTCCATTGGACCCTAAACTCATGTTTTGGTGAGTTGCATAGTGTTTGGGTCCATTTGGGATCGTTTCGTAACTGCATGAAACTCGGTACAAAACAGTGTGAACTGGTGCAATTAATGCAAAAGTTCGTGCCACGACGTGACGTGGGGATTTTTCTCAACGAACTCATCCAATCCGCCCCATTGGACCCTAAACTCATGTTTTGGGGCATTGCATAGTGTTGGGATGCATTTGGGATTGTTTCGTAACTGCATGAAACTCGGTGCAAAATGGAGTCAGCTGGTGCAATTAATGCAAAAGTTCGTGCCACAAAGTTACGTCAAGATTTTTCGCAATGAACGCACCCAATCCACTCCATTGGACTCCAAACTCATGATTTGGTGCGTTGCGTAGTATTTGGATACATTTGGGATCATTTCGTAACTGCATGAAACTCGATGCAAAACAAGGTGAACTAGTGCAATTAATGCAAAAGTTCATGCCACGAAGTGACGTCAGGTTTTTTCGCAACAAACGCACCCAATCCACTCCATTGGACCCTAAGGTGCGTTGCATAGTGTTTGGCAGCATTTGGGATCACTTCGTAACTGCTTGAAACTCGTTGCAAAATGGGGTCAATTGGTGCAATTAATGCAAAAGTTCGTGCCACGAAGTCACGTCGGGATTTTTCGCAACGGACGCAGCCAATCCAACACATTGGACCCTAAACACATGTTTTGGTGCGTTGCATAGTGTTCGGCTGCATTTGGGATCGTTTCGTAACTGCATGAAACTCAGTGCAAAATGGAGTCAGCTGGTGCAATTAATGCAAAAGTTCGTGCCACAAAGTTACGTCAAGATTTTTCGCAATGAACGCACCCAATCCACTCCATTGGACTCCAAACTCATGATTTGGTGCGTTGCGTAGTATTTGGATACATTTGGGATCATTTCGTAACTGCATGAAACTCGATGCAAAACAAGGCTAACTGGTGCAATTAATGCAAAAGTTCATGCCACAAAGTGACGTCGGGATTTTTCGCAACAAACGCACCCAATCCACTCCATTGGACCCTAAGGTGCGTTGCATAGTGTTTGGCAGCATTTGGGATCATTTCGTAACTGCATGAAACTCGTTGCAATATGGGGTCAATTGGTGCAATTAATGCAAAAGTTCGTGCCACGAAGTCACGCCGGGATTTTTCGCAACGGACGTAGCCAATCCACCACATTGGACCCTAAACACATGTTTTGGTGCATTGCATAGTGTTTGGCTGCATTTGGGATCATTTCGTAACTGCATCAAACTCGGTGCAAAACAGGGTGAACTGGTGCAATTAATTCAAAAGTTCATGCCACGAAGTCACATCGGGATTTTTCACAACGAATGCACCCAATCCGCCCCATTGGACCCTAAACTCATGTTTTGGTGCGGTGCATAGTGCTGGGATGCATTTGGGATCATTTCGTAACTGCATGAAACTCGATGCAAAACAGGGTGACCTGGTGCAATTAATGCAAAAGTTCGTGCCACGAAGTCACGTCCGGATTTTTCGCTACGAACGCACCTAATCCACTCCATTGGACCCTAAACTCGTGTTTTCGCCTGTTGCATAGTGTTTTGGTGCATTTGGGATCGTTTCGTAACAGCATGAAACTCGATGAAAAACAGGGTGCCTCGAAGTCACGTCAGGATTTTTTGCAACGAACGCACCCAATCCACTCCATTGGACCCTAAACTCATGTTTTGGTGAGTTGCATAGTGTTTGGGTCCATTTGGGATCGTTTCGTAACTGCATGAAACTCGGTACAAAACAGTGTGAACTGGTGCAATTAATGCAAAAGTTCGTGCCACGACGTGACGTGGGGATTTTTCTCAACGAACTCATCCAATCCGCCCCATTGGACCCTAAACTCATGTTTTGGGGCATTGCATAATGTTGGGATGCATTTGGGATCGTTTCGTAACTGCATGAAACTCGGTGCAAAATGGAGTCAGCTGGTGCAATTAATGCAAAAGTTCGTGCCACAAAGTTACGTCAGGATTTTTCGCAATGAACGCACCCAATCCACTCCATTGGACTCCTAAACTCATGATTTGGTGCGTTGCGTAGTATTTGGATACATTTGGGATCATTTCGTAACTGCATGAAACTCGATGCAAAACAAGGTGAACTGGTGCAATTAATGCAAAAGTTCATGCCACGAAGTGACGTCAGGATTTTTTCGCAACAAACGCACCCAATCCACTCCATTGGACCCTAAGGTGCGTTGCATAGTGTTTGGCAGCATTTGGGATCACTTCGTAACTGCTTGAAACTCGTTGCAAAATGGGGTCAATTGGTGCAATTAATGCAAAAGTTCGTGCCACGAAGTCACGTCGGGATTTTTCGCAACGGACGCAGCCAATCCACCACATTGGACCCTAAACACATGTTTTGGTGCGTTGCATAGTGTTCGGCTGCATTTGGGATCATTTCGTAACTGCATGAAACTCGGTGCAAAACAGGGTGAACTGGTGCAATTAATGCAAAAGTTCATGCCACGAAGTCACATCGGGATTTTTCACAACGAATGCACCCAATGCGCCCCATTGGACCCTAAACTCATGTTTTGGTGCGTTGCATAGTGCTGGGATGCATTTGGGATCATTTCGTAACTGCATGAAACTCGATGCAAAACAGGGTGACCTGGTGCAATTAATGCAAAAGTTCGTGCCTTGAAGTCACGTCCGGATTTTTCGCTACGAACGCACCCAATCCACTCCATTAGACCCTAAACTCATGTTTTCGACCGTTGCATAGTGTTTTGGTGCATTTGGGATTGTTTCGTAACTGCATGAAACTCGATGAAAAACAGGGTGCCTCGAAGTCACGTCAGGATTTTTTGCAACAAATGCACCCAATCCACTCCGTTGGACCCTAAACTCATGTTTTGGTGAGTTGCATAGTGTTTGGGTCCATTTGGGATCGTTTCGTAACTGCATGAAACTTGGTACAAAACAGTGTGAACTGGTGCAATTAATGCAAAAGTTCGTGCCACGACGATACGTGGGGATTTTTCTCAACGAACGCATCCAATCCGCCCCATTGGACCCTAAACTCATGTTTTGGGGCATTGCATAGTGTTGGTATGCATTTGGGATCGTTTCGTAACTGCATGAAACTTGGTGCAAAATGGAGTCAGCTGGTGCAATTAATGTAAAAGTTCGTGACACAAAGTTACGTCAGGATTTTTCGCAATGAACGCACCCAATCCACTCCATTGGACCCCAAACTCATGATTTGGTGCGTTGCGTAGTATTTGGATACATTTGGGATCATTTCGTAACTGCATGAAACTCGATGCAAAACAAGGTGAACTGGTGCAATTAATGTAAAAGTTCATGCCACGAAGTGACGTCGGGATTTTTCGCAACAAACGTACCCAATCCACTCCATTGGACCCTAAGGTGCATTGCATAGTGTTTGGCAGCATTTGGGATCATTTCGTAACTGCATGAAACTCGTTGCAAAATGGGGTCAATTGGTGCAATTAATGCAAAAGTTCGTGCCACGAAGTCACGTCGGGATTTTTCGCAACGGACGCAGCCAATCCACCACATTGGACCCTAAACACATGTTTTGGTGCGTTGCATAGTGTTCGGCTGCATTTGGGATCATTTCGTAACTGCATGAAACTCGGTGCAAAACAGGGTGAACTGGTGCAATTAATGCAAAAGTTCATGCCATGAAGTCACATCGGGATTTTTCACAACGAATGCACCCAATCCGCCCCATTGGACCCTAAACTCATGTTTTGGTGCGTTGCATAGTGTTGGGATGCATTTGGGATCATTTCGTAACTGCATGAAACTCGATGCAAAACAGGGTGACCTGGTGCAATTAATGCAAAAGTTCGTGCCACGAAGTCACGTCCGGATTTTTCGCTACGAACGCACCCAATCCACTCCATTGGACCCTAAACTCATGTTTTTGCCCGTTGCATAGTGTTTTGGTGCATTTGGGATCGTTTCGTAACTGCACGAAACTCGATGAAAAACAGGGTGCCTCGAAGTCACGTCAGGATTTTTTACAACGAACGCACCCAATCCACTCCGTTGGACCCTAAACTCATGTTTTGGTGAGTGGCATAGTGTTTGGGTCCATTTGGGATCGTTTCGTAACTGCATGAAACTCGGTACAAAACAGTGTGAACTGGTGCAATTAATGCAAAAGTTCGTGCCACGACGTTACGTGGGGATTTTTCTCAACGAACGCATCCAATCCGCCGCATTGGACCCTAAACTCATGTTTTGGGGCATTGCATAGTGTTGGGATGCATTTGGGATCATTTCGTAACTGCATGAAACTCGGTGCAAAATAGAGTCAACCGATGCAATTAATGCAAAAGTTCGTGCCACAAAGTTACTCGGGATTTTTCACAACGAACGCACCCATTCTACTCCATTGGACCCTTAAACTCATGTTTTGGTGCGTTGCGTAGTATTTGGATACATTTGGGATCATATCGTAAATGCATGAAACTCGATGCAAAACAAGGTGAACTGATGCAATTAATGCAAAAGTTCATGCCACGAAGTGACGTCGGGGTTTTTCGCAACAAACGCACCCAATCCACTCCATTGGACCCTAAGGTGCGTTGCATAGTGTTTGGCAGCATTTGGGATCATTTCGTAACTGCATGAAACTCGTTGCAAAATGGGGTCAATTGGTGCAATTAATGCAAAAGTTCGTGCCACGAAGTCACATCAGGATTTTTCACAACGGACGCAGCCAATCCACCACATTGGACCCTAAACACATGTTTTGGTGCGTTGCATAGTGTTCGGCTGCATTTGGGATTCATTTCGTAACTGCATGAAACTCGGTGCAAAACAGGGTGAACTGGTGCAATTAATGCAAAAGTTCATGCCACGAAGTCACATCGGGATTTTTCACAACGAATGCACCCAATCCGCCCCATTGGACCCTAAACTCATGTTTTGGTGCGTTGCATAGTGTTGGGATGCATTTGGGATCATTTCGTAACTGCATGAAACTCGATGCAAAACAGGGTGACCTGGTGCAATTAATGCAAAAGTTCGTGCCACGAAGTCACGTCCGGATTTTTCGCTACGAACGCACCCAATCCACTCGATTGGACCCTAAACTCATGTTTTTCGCCCGTTGCATAGTGTTTTGGTGCATTTGGGATCGTTTCGTAACTGCACGAAACTCGATGAAAAACAGGGTGCCTCGAAGTCACGTCAGGATTTTTTTACAACGAACGCACCCAATCCACTCCGTTGGACCCTAAACTCATGTTTTGGTGAGTGGCATAGTGTTTGGGTCCATTTGGGATCGTTTCGTAACTGCATGAAACTCGGTACAAAACAGTGTGAACTGGTGCAATTAATGCAAAAGTTCGTGCCACGACATTACGTGGGGATTTTTCTCAACGAACGCATCCAATCCGCCGCATTGGACCCTAAACTCATGTTTTGGGGCATTGCATAGTGTTGGGATGCATTTGGGATCATTTCGTAACTGCATGAAACTCGGTGCAAAATAGAGTCAACTGATGCAATTAATGCAAAAGTTCGTGCCACAAAGTTACTCGGGATTTTTCACAACGAACGCACCCATTCTACTCCATTGGACCTTAAACTCATGTTTTGGTGCGTTGCGTAGTATTTGGATACATTTGGGATCATATCGTAAATGCATGAAACTCGATGCAAAACAAGGTGAACTGATGCAATTAATGCAAAAGTTCATGCCACGAAGTGACGTCGGGGATTTTTCGCAACAAACGCACCCAATCCACTCCATTGGACCCTAAGGTGCGTTGCATAGTGTTTGGCAGCATTTGGGATCATTTCGTAACTGCATGAAACTCGTTGCAAAATGGGGTCAATTGGTGCAATTAATGCAAAAGTTCGTGCCACGAAGTCACATCGGGATTTTTCGCAACGGACATAGCCAATCCACCACATTGGACCCTAAACACATGTTTTGGTGCGTTGCATAGTGTTTGGCTGCATTTGGGATCATTTCGTAACTGCATGAAACTCGGTGCAAAACAGGGTGAACTAGTGCAATTAATGCAAAAGTTCATGCCACGAAGTCACGTCGGGATATTTCACAACGAAGGCACCCAATCCGCCCCATTGGACCCTAAACTCATGTTTTGGTGCGTTGCATAGTGTTGGGATGCATTTGGAATCATTTCGTAACTGCATGAAACTCGATGCAAAACAGGGTGACCTGGTGCAATTAATGCAAAAGTTCGTGCCACAAAGTCACGTCCGGATTTTTCGCAACGAACGCACCCAATCCACTCCATTGGACCTAAACTCATGTTTTCGCCCGTTGTATAGTGTTTTGGTGCATTTGGGATCGTTTCGTAACTGCACGAAACTCGATGAAAAACAGGGTGCCCTCGAAGTCACGTCAGGATTTTTTGCAATGAACGCACCCAATCCACTCCGTTGGACCCTAAACTCATGTTTTGGTGAGTTGCATAGTGTTTGGGTCCATTTGGGATCGTTTCGTAACTGCATGAAACTCGGTACAAAACAGTGTGCAACTGGTGCAATTAATGCAAAAGTTCGTGCCACGACGTGACGTGGGGATTTTTCTCAATGAACGCATCCAATCCGCCCCATTGGACCCTAAACTCATGTTTTGGGGCATTGCATAGTGCTGGGATGCATTTGGGATCGTTTCGTAACTGCATGAAACTCGGTGCAAAATGGAGTCAGCTGGTGCAATTAATGCAAAAGTTCGTGCCACAAAGTTACGTCGGGATTTTTCGCAACGAACGCACCCAATCCACTCCATTGGACCCTAAACTCATGTTTTGGTGCAGTTGCGTAGTATTTGGATACATTTGGGATCATTTCGTAACTGCATGAAACTCGATGCAAAACAAGGTGAACTGGTGCAATTAATGCAAAAGGTCATGCCACGAAGTGACGTCGGGATTTTTTCGCAACAAACGTACCCAATCCACTCCATTGGACCCTAAGGTGCAGTTGCATAGTGTTTGGCAGCATTTGGGATCATTTCGTAACTGCATGAAACTCGTTGCAAAATGGGGTCAATTGGTGCAATTAATGCAAAAGTTCGTGCCACGAAGTCACGTCGGGATTTTTCGCAACGGACGTAGCCAATCCACCACATTGGACCCTAAACACATGTTTTGGTGCGTTGCATAGTGTTTGGCTGCATTTGGGATCATTTCGTAACTGCATGAAACTCGGTGCAAAACAGGGTGAACTGGTGCAATTAATGCAAAAGTTCATGCCACGAAGTCACGTCGGGATATTTCTCAACGAATGCACCCAATCCGCCCCATTGGACCCTAAACTCATGTTTTGGTGCGTTGCATAGTGTTGGGATGCATTTGGGATCATTTCGTAACTGCATGAAAATCGATGCAAAACAGGGTGACCTGGTGCAATTAATGCAAAAGTTCGTGCCACAAAGTCACGTCCGGATTTTTTGCAATGAACGCACCCAATCCACTCCATTGGACCTAAACTCATGTTTTCGCCCATTGCTTAGTGTTTTGGTGCATTTGGGATTGTTTCGTAACTGCACGAAACTCGATGAAAAACAGGGTGCCTCGAAGTCACGTTAGGATTTTTTGCAACGAACGCATCCAATCCACTCCGTTGGACCCTAAACTCATGTTTTGGTGAGTTGCATAGTGTTTGGGTCCATTTGGGATCGTTTCGTAACTGCATGAAACTCAGTACAAAACAGTGTGAACTGGTGCAATTAATGCAAAAGTTCGTGCCACGATGTGACGTGGCGATTTTTCTCACCGAACTCATCCAATCCACCCCATTGGACCCTAAACTCATGTTTTGGGGCATTGCATAGTGTTGGGATGCATTTGGGATCGTTTCGTAACTGCATGAAACTCGGTGCAATATGGAGTCAACTGATGCAATTAATGCAAAAGTTCGTGCCACAAAGTTGCTAGGTATTTTTCACAACGAACGCACCCAATCTACTCCATTGGACCTTAAACTCATGTTTTGGTGCGTTGCATAGTGTTGGGATCATTTCGTAACTGCATGAAACTCGATGCAAAACAGGGTGACCTGGTGCAATTAATGCAAAAGTTCGTGCCACGAAGTCACGTCCGGATTTTTCGCAACGAACGCACCCAGTCCACTTCATTGGACCTAAACTCATGTTTTCGCCCGTTGCATAGTGTTTTGGTGCATTTGGGATCGTTTCGTAACTGCACGAAACTCGATGAAAAACAGGGTGCCTCAAAGTCACGTCAGGATTTTTTGCAACGAACGCACCCAATCCACTCCGTTGGACCCTAAACTCATGTTTTGGTGAGTTGCATAGTGTTTGGGTCCATTTGGGATCGTTTTGTAACTCCATGAAACTCGGTACAAAACAGTGTGAAATGGTGCAATTAATGCAAAAGTTCGTGCCACGACGTGACGTTGGGATTTTTCTCAACGAACGCATCCAATCCGCCCCATTGGACCTTAAACTCATGTTTTGGGGCATTGCATAGTGTTGGGATGCATTTGGGATCGTTTCGTAACTACATGAAACTCGGTGCAAAATGGAGTCAGCTGGTGCAATTAATGCAAAAGTTCGTGCCACAAAGTTACGTCGGGATTTTTCACAACGAACGCACCCAATCCACTCCATTCTACCCTAAACTCATGTTTTCGCCCGTTGTATAGTGTTTTGGTGCATTTGGGATCGTTTCGTAACTGCACGAAACTTGATGAAAAACAGGGTGCCTCGAAGTCACATCAGGATTTTTTGCAATGAACGCTCCCAATCCACTCCGTTGGAACCTAAACTCATGTTTTGGTGAGTTGCATAGTGTTTGGGTCCATTTGGGATCGTTTCGTAACTGCATGAAACTCGGTACAAAACAGTGTGAACTGGTGCAATTAATGCAAAAGTTCGTGCCACGACGTGACGTGGGGATTTTTCTCAATGAACGCATCCAATCCGCCCCATTGGACCCTAAACTCATGTTTTGGGGCATTGCATAGTGTTGGGATGCATTTGGGATCGTTTCGTAACTGCATGAAACTCGGTGCAAAATGGAGTCAGCTGGTGCAATTAATGCAAAAGTTCGTGCCACAAAGTTACGTCGGGATTTTTCGCAACGAACGCACCCAATCCACTCCATTGGACCCTAAAGTCATGTTTTGGTGCGTTGCGTAGTATTTGGATACATTTGGGATCATTTCGTAACTGCATGAAACTCGATGCAAAACAAGGTGAACTGGTGCAATTAATGCAAAAGGTCATGCCACGAAGTGACGTCGGGTTTTTTCGCAACAAACGTACCCAATCCACTCCATTGGACCCTAAGGTGCATTGCATAGTGTTTGGCAGCATTTGGGATCATTTCGTAACTGCATGAAACTCGTTGCAAAATGGGGTCAATTGGTGCAATTAATGCAAAAGTTCGTGCCACGAAGTCACGTCGGGATTTTTTGCAACGAACGCACCCAATCCACTCCGTTGGACCCTAAACTCATGTTTTGGTGAGTTGCATAGTGTTTGGGTCCATTTGGGATCGTTTCGTAACTGCATGAAACTCAGTACAAAACAGTGTGAACCGGTGCAATTAATGCAAAAGTTCGTGCCACGATGTGACGTGGGGATTTTTCTCAACGAACGCATCCAATCCACCCCATTGGACCCTAAACTCATGTTTTGGGGCATTGCATAGTGTTGGGATGCATTTGGGATCGTTTCGTAACTGCATGAAACTCGGTGCAAAATGGAGTCAACTGATGCAATTAATGCAAAAGTTCGTGCCACAAAGTTACTCGGTATTTTTCACAACGAACGCACCCAATCTACTCCATTGAACCTTAAACTCATGTTTTGGTGCGTTGCGTAGTATTTGGATACATTTGGGATCATTTCGTAACTGCATGAAACTCGATGCAAAGCAAGGTGAACTGATGCAATTAATGCAAAAGTTCATGCCACGAAGTGACGTCGGGATTTTTCGCAACAAACGCACCCAATCCACTCCATTGGACCCTAAGGTGCGTTGCATAGTGTTTGGCAGCATTTGGGATCATTTCGTAACCGCATGAAACTCGTTGCAAAATGGGGTCAATTGGTGCAATTAATGCAAAAGTTCGTGCCACGAAGTCACGTCGGTATTTTTCGCAACGGACGCAGCCAATCCACCACATTGGACCTTAAACACATGTTTTGGTGCGTTGCATAGTGTTTGGCTGCATTTGGGATCATTTCGTAACTGCATGAAACTCGGTGCAAAACAGGGTGAACTGGTGCAATTAATGCAAAAGTTCATGCCACGAAGTCACGTCGGGATATTTCTCAACGAATGCACCCAATCCGCCCCATTGGACCCTAAACTCATGTTTTGGTGCGTTGCATAGTGTTGGGATGCATTTGGGATCATTTCGTAACTGCATGAAAATCGATGCAAAACAGGGTGACCTGGTGCAATTAATGCAAAAGTTCGTGCCACAAAGTGACGTCCGGATTTTTTGCAAGGAACGCACCCAATCCACTCCATTGGACCTAAACTCATGTTTTCGCCCATTGCTTAGTGTTTTGGTGCATTTGGGATTGTTTCGTAACTGCACGAAACTCGATGAAAAACAGGGTGCCTCGAAGTCACGTTAGGATTTTTTGCAACGAACGCATCCAATCCACTCCGTTGGACCCTAAACTCATGTTTTGGTGAGTTGCATAGTGTTTGGGTCCATTTGGGATCGTTTCGTAACTGCATGAAACTCAGTACAAAACAGTGTGAACTGGTGCAATTAATGCAAAAGTTCGTGCCACGATGTGACGTGGGGATTTTTCTCACCGAACTCATCCAATCCACCCCATTGGACCCTAAACTCATGTTTTGGGGCATTGCATAGTGTTGGGATGCATTTGGGATCGTTTCGTAACTGCATGAAACTCGGTGCAATATGGAGTCAACTGATGCAATTAATGCAAAAGTTCGTGCCACAAAGTTGCTAGGTATTTTTCACAACGAACGCACCCAATCTACTCCATTGGACCTTAAACTCATGTTTTGGTGCGTTGCATAGTGTTGGGATCATTTCGTAACTGCATGAAACTCGATGCAAAACAGGGTGACCTGGTGCAATTAATGCAAAAGTTCGTGCCACGAAGTCACGTCCGGATTTTTCGCAACGAACGCACCCAGTCCACTTCATTGGACCTAAACTCATGTTTTCGCCCGTTGCATAGTGTTTTGGTGCATTTGGGATCGTTTCGTAACTGCACGAAACTCGATGAAAAACAGGGTGCCTCAAAGTCACGTCAGGATTTTTTGCAACGAACGCACCCAATCCACTCCGTTGGACCCTAAACTCATGTTTTGGTGAGTTGCATAGTGTTTGGGTCCATTTGGGATAGTTTTGTAACTCCATGAAACTCGGTACAAAACAGTGTGAAATGGTGCAATTAATGCAAAAGTTCGTGCCACGACGTGACGTTGGGATTTTTCTCAACGAACGCATCCAATCCGCCCCATTGGACCTTAAACTCATGTTTTGGGGCATTGCATAGTGTTGGGATGCATTTGGGATCGTTTCGTAACTACATGAAACTCGGTGCAAAATGGAGTCAGCTGGTGCAATTAATGCAAAAGTTCGTGCCACAAAGTTACGTCGGGATTTTTCACAACGAACGCACCCAATCCACTCCATTCTACCCTAAACTCATGTTTTCGCCCGTTGTATAGTGTTTTGGTGCATTTGGGATCGTTTCGTAACTGTACGAAACTTGATGAAAAACAGGGTGCCTCGAAGTCACATCAGGATTTTTTGCAATGAACGCTCCCAATCCACTCCGTTGGACCCTAAACTCATGTTTTGGTGAGTTGCATAGTGTTTGGGTCCATTTGGGATCGTTTCGTAACTGCATGAAACTTGGTACAAAACAGTGTGAACTGGTGCAATTAATGCAAAAGTTCGTGCCACGACGTGACGTGGGGATTTTTCTCAATGAACGCATCCAATCCGCCCCATTGGACCCTAAACTCATGTTTTGGGGCATTGCATAGTGTTGGGATGCATTTGGGATCGTTTCGTAACTGCATGAAACTCGGTGCAAAATGGAGTCAGCTGGTGCAATTAATGCAAAAGTTCGTGCCACAAAGTTACGTCGGGATTTTTCTTAACGAACGCACCCAATCCACTCCATTGGACCCTAAAGTCATGTTTTGGTGCGTTGCGTAGTATTTGGATACATTTGGGATCTTTCGTAACTGCATGAAACTCGATGCAAAACAAGGTGAACTGGTGCAATTAATACAAAAGGTCATGCCACGAAGTGACGTCGGGTTTTTTCGCAACAAACGTACCCAATCCACTCCATTGGACCCTAAGGTGCATTGCATAGTGTTTGGCAGCATTTGGGATCATTTCGTAACTGCATGAAACTCCTTGCAAAATGGGGTCAATTGGTGCAATTAATGCAAAAGTTCGTGCCACGAAGTCACGTCGGGATTTTTTGTAACGAACGCACCCAATCCACTCCGTTGGACCCTAAACTCATGTTTTGGTGAGTTGCTTAGTGTTTGGGTCCATTTGGGATCGTTTCGTAACTGCATGAAACTCAGTACAAAACAGTGTGAACCGGTGCAATTAATGCAAAAGTTCGTGCCACGATGTGACGTGGGGATTTTTCTCAACGAACGCATCCAATCCACCCCATTGGACCCTAAACTCATGTTTTGGGGCATTGCATAGTGTTGGGATGCATTTGGGATCGTTTCGTAACTGCATGAAACTCGGTGCAAAATGGAGTCAACTGATGCAATTAATGCAAAAGTTCGTGCCACAAAGTTACTCGGTATTTTTCACAACGAACGCACCCAATCTACTCCATTGGACCTTAAACTCATGTTTTGGTGCGTTGCGTAGTATTTGGATACATTTGGGATCATTTCGTAACTGCATGAAACTCGATGCAAAGCAAGGTGAACTGATGCAATTAATGCAAAAGTTCATGCCACGAAGTGACGTCGGGATTTTTCGCAACAAACGCACCCAATCCACTCCATTGGACCCTAAGGTGCGTTGCATAGTGTTTGGCAGCATTTGGGATCATTTCGTAACCGCATGAAACTCGTTGCAAAATGGGGTCAATTGGTGCAATTAATGCAAAAGTTCGTGCCACGAAGTCACGTCGGTATTTTTCGCAACGGACGCAGCCAATCCACCACATTGGACCTTAAACACATGTTTTGGTGCGTTGCATAGTGTTTGGCTGCATTTGGGATCATTTCGTAACTGCATGAAACTCGGTGCAAAACAGGGTGAACTGGTGCAATTAATGCAAAAGTTCATGCCACGAAGTCACGTCGGGATTTTTCACAACGAATGCACCCAATCCGCCCCATTGGACCCTAAACTCATGTTTTGGTGCGTTGCATAGTGCTGGGATGCATTTGGGATCATTTCGTAACTGCATGAAACTCGTTGCAAAATGGGGTCAATTGGTGCAATTAATGCAAAAGTTCGTGCCACGAAGTCACGTCGGGATTTTTCACAACGGACGCAGCCAATCCACCACATTGGACCCTAAACACATGTTTTGGTGCGTTGCATAGTGCTGGGATGCATTTGGGATCATTTCGTAACTGCATGAAACTCGATGCAAAACAGGGTGACCTGGTGCAATTAATGCAAAAGTTCGTGCCATGAAGTCACGTCCGGATTTTTCGCTACGAACGCACCCAATCCACTCCATTGGACCCTAAACTCATGTTTTCGCCCGTTGCATAGTGTTTTGGTGCATTTGGGATCGTTTCGTAACTGCACGAAACTCGATGAAAAACAGGGTGCCTCAAAGTCACGTCAGGATTTTTTGCAACGAACGCACCCAATCCACTCCGTTGGACCCTAAACTCATGTTTTGGTGAGTTGCATAGTGTTTGGGTCCATTTGGGATAGTTTTGTAACTCCATGAAACTCGGTACAAAACAGTGTGAAATGGTGCAATTAATGCAAAAGTTCGTGCCACGACGTTACGTGGGGATTTTTCTCGACGAACGCATCCAATCCGCCCCAATGGACCCTAAACTCATGTTTTGGGGCATTGCATAGTGTTGGGATGCATTTGGGATCGTTAAGTAACTGCATGAAACTCGGTGCAATATGGAGTCAACTGATGCAATTAATGCAAAAGTTCGTGCCACAAAGTTGCTCGGTATTTTTCACAACGAACGCACCCAATCTACTCCATTGGACCTTAAACTCATGTTTTGGTGCGTTGCATAGTGTTGGGATCATTTCGTAACTGCATGAAACTCGATGCAAAACAGGGTGACCTGGTGAAATTAATGCAAAAGTTCGTGCCACGAAGTCACGTCCGGATTTTTCGCAACGAACGCACCCAATCCACTTCATTGGACCTAAACTCATGTTTTCGCCCGTTGCATAGTGTTTTGGTGCATTTGGGATCGTTTCGTAACTGCACGAAACTCGATGAAAAACAGGGTGCCTCAAAGTCACGTCAGGATTTTTTGCAACGAACGCACCCAATCCACTCCGTTGGACCCTAAACTCATGTTTTGGTGAGTTGCATAGTGTTTGGGTCCATTTGGGATCGTTTTGTAACTCCATGAAACTCGGTACAAAACAGTGTGAAATGGTGCAATTAATGCAAAAGTTCGTGCCACGACGTGACGTTGGGATTTTTCTCAACGAACGCATCCAATCCGCCCCATTGGACCTTAAACTCATGTTTTGGGGCATTGCATAGTGTTGGGATGCATTTGGGATCGTTTCGTAACTACATGAAACTCGGTGCAAAATGGAGTCAGCTGGTGCAATTAATGCAAAAGTTCGTGCCACAAAGTTACGTCGGGATTTTTCACAACGAACGCACCCAATCCACTCCATTCTACCCTAAACTCATGTTTCCGCCCGTTGTATAGTGTTTTGGTGCATTTGGGATCGTTTCGTAACTGCACGAAACTTGATGAAAAACAGGGTGCCTCGAAGTCACATCAGGATTTTTTGCAATGAACGCTCCCAATCCACTCCGTTGGACCCTAAACTCATGTTTTGGTGAGTTGCATAGTGTTTGGGTCCATTTGGGATCGTTTCGTAACTGCATGAAACTCGGTACAAAACAGTGTGAACTGGTGCAATTAATGCAAAAGTTCGTGCCACGACGTGACGTGGGGATTTTTCTCAATGAACGCATCCAATCCGCCCCATTGGACCCTAAACTCATGTTTTGGGGCATTGCATAGTGTTGGGATGCATTTGGGATCGTTTCGTAACTGCATGAAACTCGGTGCAAAATGGAGTCAGCTGGTGCAATTAATGCAAAAGTTCGTGCCACAAAGTTACGTCGGGATTTTTCGCAACGAACGCACCCAATCCACTCCATTGGACCCTAAAGTCATGTTTTGGTGCGTTGCGTAGTATTTGGATACATTTGGGATCATTTCGTAACTGCATGAAACTCGATGCAAAACAAGGTGAACTGGTGCAATTAATGCAAAAGGTCATGCCACGAAGTGACGTCGGGTTTTTTCGCAACAAACAGTACCCAATCCACTCCATTGGACCCTAAGGTGCATTGCATAGTGTTTGGCAGCATTTGGGATCATTTCGTAACTGCATGAAACTCGTTGCAAAATGGGGTCAATTGGTGCAATTAATGCAAAAGTTCGTGCCACGAAGTCACGTCGGGATTTTTTGCAACGAACGCACCCAATCCACTCCGTTGGACCCTAAACTCATGTTTTGGTGAGTTGCATAGTGTTTGGGTCCATTTGGGATCGTTTCGTAACTGCATGAAACTCAGTACAAAACAGTGTGAACCGGTGCAATTAATGCAAAAGTTCGTGCCACGATGTGACGTGGGGATTTTTCTCAACGAACGCATCCAATCCACCCCATTGGACCCTAAACTCATGTTTTGGGGCATTGCATAGTGTTGGGATGCATTTGGGATCGTTTCGTAACTGCATGAAACTCGGTGCAAAATGGAGTCAACTGATGCAATTAATGCAAAAGTTCGTGCCACAAAGTTACTCGGTATTTTTCACAACGAACGCACCCAATCTACTCCATTGGACCTTAAACTCATGTTTTGGTGCGTTGCGTAGTATTTGGATACATTTGGGATCATTTCGTAACTGCATGAAACTCGATGCAAAGCAAGGTGAACTGATGCAATTAATGCAAAAGTTCATGCCACGAAGTGACGTCGGGATTTTTCGCAACAAACGCACCCAATCCACTCCATTGGACCCTAAGGTGCGTTGCATAGTGTTTGGCAGCATTTGGGATCATTTCGTAACCGCATGAAACTCGTTGCAAAATGGGGTCAATTGGTGCAATTAATGCAAAAGTTCGTGCCACGAAGTCACGTCGGTATTTTTCGCAACGGACGCAGCCAATCCACCACATTGGACCTTAAACACATGTTTTGGTGCGTTGCATAGTGTTTGGCTGCATTTGGGATCATTTCGTAACTGCATGAAACTCGGTGCAAAACAGGGTGAACTGGTGCAATTAATGCAAAAGTTCATGCCACGAAGTCACGTCGGGATTTTTCACAACGAATGCACCCAATCCGCCCCATTGGACCCTAAACTCATGTTTTGGTGCGTTGCATAGTGCTGGGATGCATTTGGGATCATTTCGTAACTGCATGAAACTCGTTGCAAAATGGGGTCAATTGGTGCAATTAATGCAAAAGTTCGTGCCACGAAGTCACGTCGGGATTTTTCACAACGGACGCAGCCAATCCACCACATTGGACCCTAAACACATGTTTTGGTGCGTTGCATAGTGCTGGGATGCATTTGGGATCATTTCGTAACTGCATGAAACTCGATGCAAAACAGGGTGACCTGGTGCAATTAATGCAAAAGTTCGTGCCATGAAGTCACGTCCGGATTTTTCGCTACGAACGCACCCAATCCACTCCATTGGACCCTAAACTCATGTTTTCGACCGTTGCATAGTGTTTTGGTGCATTTGGGATTGTTTCGTAACTGCATGAAACTCGATGAAAAACAGGGTGCCTCGAAGTCACGTCAGGATTTTTTGCAACAAATGCACCCAATCCACTCCGTTGGACCCTAAACTCATGTTTTGGTGAGTTGCATAGTGTTTGGGTCCATTTGGGATCGTTTCGTAACTGCATGAAACTTGGTACAAAACAGTGTGAACTGGTGCAATTAATGCAAAAGTTCGTGCCACGACGTTACGTGGGGATTTTTCTCGACGAACGCATCCAATCCGCCCCAATGGACCCTAAACTCATGTTTTGGGGCATTGCATAGTGTTGGGATGCATTTGGGATCGTTTCGTAACTGCATGAAACTCGGTGCAATATGGAGTCAACTGATGCAATTAATGCAAAAGTTCGTGCCACAAAGTTGCTCGGTATTTTTCACAACGAACGCACCCAATCTACTCCATTGGACCTTAAACTCATGTTTTGGTGCGTTGCATAGTGTTGGGATCATTTCGTAACTGCATGAAACTCGATGCAAAACAGGGTGACCTGGTGAAATTAATGCAAAAGTTCGTGCCACGAAGTCACGTCCGGATTTTTCGCAACGAACGCACCCAATCCACTTCATTGGACCTAAACTCATGTTTTCGCCCGTTGCATAGTGTTTTGGTGCATTTGGGATCGTTTCGTAACTGCACGAAACTCGATGAAAAACAGGGTGCCTCAAAGTCACGTCAGGATTTTTTGCAACGAACGCACCCAATCCACTCCGTTGGACCCTAAACTCATGTTTTGGTGAGTTGCATAGTGTTTGGGTCCATTTGGGATCGTTTTGTAACTCCATGAAACTCGGTACAAAACAGTGTGAAATGGTGCAATTAATGCAAAAGTTCGTGCCACGACGTGACGTTGGGATTTTTCTCAACGAACGCATCCAATCCGCCCCATTGGACCTTAAACTCATGTTTTGGGGCATTGCATAGTGTTGGGATGCATTTGGGATCGTTTCGTAACTACATGAAACTCGGTGCAAAATGGAGTCAGCTGGTGCAATTAATGCAAAAGTTCGTGCCACAAAGTTACGTCGGGATTTTTCACAACGAACGCACCCAATCCACTCCATTCTACCCTAAACTCATGTTTCCGCCCGTTGTATAGTGTTTTGGTGCATTTGGGATCGTTTCGTAACTGCACGAAACTTGATGAAAAACAGGGTGCCTCGAAGTCACATCAGGATTTTTTGCAATGAACGCTCCCAATCCACTCCGTTGGACCCTAAACTCATGTTTTGGTGAGTTGCATAGTGTTTGGGTCCATTTGGGATCGTTTCGTAACTGCATGAAACTCGGTACAAAACAGTGTGAACTGGTGCAATTAATGCAAAAGTTCGTGCCACGACGTGACGTGGGGATTTTTCTCAATGAACGCATCCAATCCGCCCCATTGGACCCTAAACTCATGTTTTGGGGCATTGCATAGTGTTGGGATGCATTTGGGATCGTTTCGTAACTGCATGAAACTCGGTGCAAAATGGAGTCAGCTGGTGCAATTAATGCAAAAGTTCGTGCCACAAAGTTACGTCGGGATTTTTCGCAACGAACGCACCCAATCCACTCCATTGGACCCTAAAGTCATGTTTTGGTGCGTTGCGTAGTATTTGGATACATTTGGGATCATTTCGTAACTGCATGAAACTCGATGCAAAACAAGGTGAACTGGTGCAATTAATGCAAAAGGTCATGCCACGAAGTGACGTCGGGTTTTTTCGCAACAAACGTACCCAATCCACTCCATTGGACCCTAAGGTGCATTGCATAGTGTTTGGCAGCATTTGGGATCATTTCGTAACTGCATGAAACTCGTTGCAAAATGGGGTCAATTGGTGCAATTAATGCAAAAGTTCGTGCCACGAAGTCACGTCGGGATTTTTTGCAACGAACGCACCCAATCCACTCCGTTGGACCCTAAACTCATGTTTTGGTGAGTTGCATAGTGTTTGGGTCCATTTGGGATCGTTTCGTAACTGCATGAAACTCAGTACAAAACAGTGTGAACCGGTGCAATTAATGCAAAAGTTCGTGCCACGATGTGACGTGGGGATTTTTCTCAACGAACGCATCCAATCCACCCCATTGGACCCTAAACTCATGTTTTGGGGCATTGCATAGTGTTGGGATGCATTTGGGATCGTTTCGTAACTGCATGAAACTCGGTGCAAAATGGAGTCAACTGATGCAATTAATGCAAAAGTTCGTGCCACAAAGTTACTCGGTATTTTTCACAACGAACGCACCCAATCTACTCCATTGGACCTTAAACTCATGTTTTGGTGCGTTGCGTAGTATTTGGATACATTTGGGATCATTTCGTAACTGCATGAAACTCGATGCAAAGCAAGGTGAACTGATGCAATTAATGCAAAAGTTCATGCCACGAAGTGACGTCGGGATTTTTCGCAACAAACGCACCCAATCCACTCCATTGGACCCTAAGGTGCGTTGCATAGTGTTTGGCAGCATTTGGGATCATTTCGTAACCGCATGAAACTCGTTGCAAAATGGGGTCAATTGGTGCAATTAATGCAAAAGTTCGTGCCACGAAGTCACGTCGGTATTTTTCGCAACGGACGCAGCCAATCCACCACATTGGACCTTAAACACATGTTTTGGTGCGTTGCATAGTGTTTGGCTGCATTTGGGATCATTTCGTAACTGCATGAAACTCGGTGCAAAACAGGGTGAACTGGTGCAATTAATGCAAAAGTTCATGCCACGAAGTCACGTCGGGATTTTTCACAACGAATGCACCCAATCCGCCCCATTGGACCCTAAACTCATGTTTTGGTGCGTTGCATAGTGCTGGGATGCATTTGGGATCATTTCGTAACTGCATGAAACTCGTTGCAAAATGGGGTCAATTGGTGCAATTAATGCAAAAGTTCGTGCCACGAAGTCACGTCGGGATTTTTCACAACGGACGCAGCCAATCCACCACATTGGACCCTAAACACATGTTTTGGTGCGTTGCATAGTGCTGGGATGCATTTGGGATCATTTCGTAACTGCATGAAACTCGATGCAAAACAGGGTGACCTGGTGCAATTAATGCAAAAGTTCGTGCCATGAAGTCACGTCCGGATTTTTCGCTACGAACGCACCCAATCCACTCCATTGGACCCTAAACTCATGTTTTCGACCGTTGCATAGTGTTTTGGTGCATTTGGGATTGTTTCGTAACTGCATGAAACTCGATGAAAAACAGGGTGCCTCGAAGTCACGTCAGGATTTTTTGCAACAAATGCACCCAATCCACTCCGTTGGACCCTAAACTCATGTTTTGGTGAGTTGCATAGTGTTTGGGTCCATTTGGGATCGTTTCGTAACTGCATGAAACTTGGTACAAAACAGTGTGAACTGGTGCAATTAATGCAAAAGTTCGTGCCACGACGTTACGTGGGGATTTTTCTCGACGAACGCATCCAATCCGCCCCAATGGACCCTAAACTCATGTTTTGGGGCATTGCATAGTGTTGGGATGCATTTGGGATCGTTTCGTAACTGCATGAAACTCGGTGCAATATGGAGTCAACTGATGCAATTAATGCAAAAGTTCGTGCCACAAAGTTGCTCGGTATTTTTCACAACGAACGCACCCAATCTACTCCATTGGACCTTAAACTCATGTTTTGGTGCGTTGCATAGTGTTGGGATCATTTCGTAACTGCATGAAACTCGATGCAAAACAGGGTGACCTGGTGAAATTAATGCAAAAGTTCGTGCCACGAAGTCACGTCCGGATTTTTCGCAACGAACGCACCCAATCCACTTCATTGGACCTAAACTCATGTTTTCGCCCGTTGCATAGTGTTTGGTGCATTTGGGATCGTTTCGTAACTGCACGAAACTCGATGAAAAACAGGGTGCCTCAAAGTCACGTCAGGATTTTTTTGCAACGAACGCACCCAATCCACTCCGTTGGACCCTAAACTCATGTTTTGGTGAGTTGCATAGTGTTTGGGTCCATTTGGGATCGTTTTGTAACTCCATGAAACTCGGTACAAAACAATGTGAAATGGTGCAATTAATGCAAAAGTTCGTGCCACGACGTGACGTTGGGATTTTCTCAACGAACGCATCCAATCCGCCCCATTGGACCTAAACTCATGTTTTGGGGCATTGCATAGTGTTGGGATGCATTTGGGATCGTTTCGTAACTACATGAAACTCGGTGCAAAATGGAGTCAGCTGGTGCAATTAATGCAAAAGTTCGTGCCACAAAGTTACGTCGGGATTTTTCACAACGAACGCACCCAATCCACTCCATTCTACCCTAAACTCATGTTTCCGCCCGTTGTATAGTGTTTTGGTGCATTTGGGATCGTTTCGTAACTGCACGAAACTTGATGAAAAACAGGGTGCCTCGAAGTCACATCAGGATTTTTTGCAATGAACGCTCCCAATCCACTCCGTTGGACCCTAAACTCATGTTTTGGTGAGTTGCATAGTGTTTGGGTCCATTTGGGATCGTTTCGTAACTGCATGAAACTCGGTACAAAACAGTGTGAACTGGTGCAATTAATGCAAAAGTTCGTGCCACGACGTGACGTGGGGATTTTTCTCAATGAACGCATCCAATCCGCCCCATTGGACCCTAAACTCATGTTTTGGGGCATTGCATAGTGTTGGGATGCATTTGGGATCGTTTCGTAACTGCATGAAACTCGGTGCAAAATGGAGTCAGCTGGTGCAATTAATGCAAAAGTTCGTGCCACAAAGTTACGTCGGGATTTTTCGCAACGAACGCACCCAATCCACTCCATTGGACCCTAAAGTCATGTTTTGGTGCGTTGCGTAGTATTTGGATACATTTGGGATCATTTCGTAACTGCATGAAACTCGATGCAAAACAAGGTGAACTGGTGCAATTAATGCAAAAGGTCATGCCACGAAGTGACGTCGGGTTTTTTCGCAACAAACGTACCCAATCCACTCCATTGGACCCTAAGGTGCATTGCATAGTGTTTGGCAGCATTTGGGATCATTTCGTAACTGCATGAAACTCGTTGCAAAATGGGGTCAATTGGTGCAATTAATGCAAAAGTTCGTGCCACGAAGTCACGTCGGGATTTTTTGCAACGAACGCACCCAATCCACTCCGTTGGACCCTAAACTCATGTTTTGGTGAGTTGCATAGTGTTTGGGTCCATTTGGGATCGTTTCGTAACTGCATGAAACTCAGTACAAAACAGTGTGAACCGGTGCAATTAATGCAAAAGTTCGTGCCACGATGTGACGTGGGGATTTTTCTCAACGAACGCATCCAATCCACCCCATTGGACCCTAAACTCATGTTTTGGGGCATTGCATAGTGTTGGGATGCATTTGGGATCGTTTCGTAACTGCATGAAACTCGGTGCAAAATGGAGTCAACTGATGCAATTAATGCAAAAGTTCGTGCCACAAAGTTACTCGGTATTTTTCACAACGAACGCACCCAATCTACTCCATTGGACCTTAAACTCATGTTTTGGTGCGTTGCGTAGTATTTGGATACATTTGGGATCATTTCGTAACTGCATGAAACTCGATGCAAAGCAAGGTGAACTGATGCAATTAATGCAAAAGTTCATGCCACGAAGTGACGTCGGGATTTTTCGCAACAAACGCACCCAATCCACTCCATTGGACCCTAAGGTGCGTTGCATAGTGTTTGGCAGCATTTGGGATCATTTCGTAACCGCATGAAACTCGTTGCAAAATGGGGTCAATTGGTGCAATTAATGCAAAAGTTCGTGCCACGAAGTCACGTCGGTATTTTTCGCAACGGACGCAGCCAATCCACCACATTGGACCTTAAACACATGTTTTGGTGCGTTGCATAGTGTTTGGCTGCATTTGGGATCATTTCGTAACTGCATGAAACTCGGTGCAAAACAGGGTGAACTGGTGCAATTAATGCAAAAGTTCATGCCACGAAGTCACGTCGGGATTTTTCACAACGAATGCAGCCCAATCCTCCCCATTGGACCCTAAACTCATGTTTTGGTGCGTTGCATAGTGCTGGGATGCATTTGGGATCATTTCGTAACTGCATGAAACTCGTTGCAAAATGGGGTCAATTGGTGGCAATTAATGCAAAAGTTCGTGCCACGAAGTCACGTCGGGATTTTCACACGGACAGCAGCCAATCCACCACATTGGACCCTAAACACATGTTTTGGTGCGTTGCATAGTGCTGGGGATGCATTTGGGATCATTTCGTAACTGCATGAAACTCGATGCAAAACAGGGTGACCTGGTGCAATTAATGCAAAAGTTCGTGCCATGAAGTCACGTCCGGATTTTTCGCTACGAACGCACCCAATCCACTCCATTGGACCCTAAACTCATGTTTTTCGACCGTTGCATAGTGTTTTGGTGCATTTGGGATTGTTTCGTACTGCATGAAAACTCGATAAAAACAGGGTGCCTCGAAGTCACTCAGGATTTTTTGCAAAAATGCACCCAATCCACTCCGTTGGACCCTACTCATGTTTTGGTGCGTTGCATAGTGTTTGGGCATTTGGGATCATTTCGTAACTGCATGAAACTTGCAAAACAGTGTGACTGGTGCAATTAATGCAAAAGTTCGTCCACGAAGTCACGTCGGATTTTCTCGACGAACGCATCCAATCCACTCCATTGGACCCTAAACTCATGTTTTGGGGCATTGCATAGTGTTGGCTGCATTTGGGATCTTTCGTAACTGCATGAAACT
>NW_024376383.1:0-66376 GCF_016808335.1 Panicum virgatum
GGTAATCACAAGTACCACATGGAGTATTTCTTAAGTTCTCCATTTCCTCCTCAATGCACTTGGCATATGTGGTATGCAAGAGATCATTTTCTTTCTCAAGGTTGGCACTCATATCCTTGTGCACAACCAACTCAGCACTCATATCATCACGCAAAAGTTTCAAAGACTTAACTTCATTTTCCAAATCAATGCATGTGCAAGAGATATGAATGCAATCATCATCAAGCAATTTGTTATAAGCACATGAAGTTTGGCAAGCAGCATCAACAAAAGAGCATAAGCTAGGCATGGATCTCATCTCATCAATTTCATCCCTAGCATGCTCAAGAAGCTATGGAATGCAATAAAGCAATCTCATCTCTAGCTATATCAAGATCAACATGTGAGGCAACAGACAAAGCCTTAACACGTTCTAAAAGCTCAAAGCTAGAGGAAAGATTCTTCTCTAAAAGCTCATGTTCAGATCTAGCACATGCAAGCAAAGAGCACAATTCATCATTCTTTCTATGCATGGCTACACAATCAATGCAAGGGGCAAGAGAACAAGATTTCCAAAACTCAAGCTCACATCAAGCCTAGAGCAAGAATCCTTCAACCTCGTAAACTTTCTATGCCAAACATCACAAAGCTCATGCGACTTATCAAGTTCATCATACAAGAAATTACAATGGTCACATGAAGCAGAAGCACTTGGTGCCATTTCAAAGGCACAGGCAGGGTTAGCGTAGCAAAGACTCAAAACAAAAGAGCCCAAAGCTAAAACACCAACAAACTTGTTGCCAAGTGGTTTTCGAACCGGTTAGGGTATTGAAAACCTTAACCAAGCTCTGATACCAATTGAAGGACTGAAAATGCGACCTAAAGGGGGGTGAATAGGGAGATAAATAAAAACTCAACACCGAACCTCTCTTCTAACGCGTGCAAGCCCACGTAGCACGAAGAGAGCTACTGGACCTAGGACACGGCTACGAACAAACCCACGAAAGCCCACGCAAAAGCGCCCATGCGAAGAGACGCAAAACGTCTCGGCAGTACACGCCGACACAAGGCCGAGAGCACTCCAACTGAAAAAATCTCTAGCCGAGACACGCCGGACGGTCCGCCAGAAAACGACGGATGGTCTGCCGAAAAGCGACGGACGACAAAGGCCGAGAGCAGCACAAACCAAACGTCGTGGCTCACCACACCGGACAGGTCCGTCAATGGACGCCGGACGGTCCGTCGAACGACGGACGACAAGGACAGAGCACGGCACAAACAAAAACAGCACAGCTCAACACACGATGGACGGTCCGCCGATGCACGCCGGATGGTCCGCCGTCTGACGCCGGATTGTCCGGCGTTCGCCGGACGGCAAGGACAGAAAGCCGCTGCGCGACAGGGTCCCAAAGAAGATGGGCAAAACCCAATCAAAAATGCCTTATAAAAATCTCCAATTACCAAAGCAGAACCAGAGAGTTGGGAACAAGCTCAGAAAATTCAGCTCAAAAGGAGCAAGTTTGCTACTCCGGACGGTACGGCATTTCACGCCGGACGGTCCGGCGTTTGACAGCAGACAGAACTCCAAGAGGAAGAGCAAAACCCCAACAAAAATTGATTCAAAAATTCTGTAAAAATTACTGGAGATTCCCAATGTACTCTGTAGTGTTTTAACTAAATTTTCAGCTCATTTGGATAAGAGTTGTATAATGAACTGAAAAAGACAAACCGGACAGCAGCGCCGGACGGTCCGGCGTTCTCTGTCAGTCTGACACCCCTCAAAAACAATTCTCAAAACCCTACCAAATGATATCCAAAAATTATGAAATTTTAACTGAGATTCAGCACTGAAGGGGAACATCTACACCAAATTTGAACTCAAATGAATCACATTTGAATGCCGTCGGACCAGGGTTTAGAGAAGGTCAGGTTTCTGTCCAGAAGTGAACCAGCCCCTGTTCAAGCATGAATCGGATCAAAACCTAATCAAACCAAGTCCGGATCTCGTGAAACTTTATGGTCACCATCCTTAACACGTGAAGGAGGTAATATGAAAAGATCCGCTCAAAAAGATCCCTGAACAAGGGGTCATTGTAGGCTTACGAAGGAAGGGTAGGTTTGCTCATGAACATCAAAACCTTCGATTCAACACTTGCTAGTGGTTTCTGGGCACAATCCAAAGATGGTATAGGTTCAACCACATCATAGCAAGATCCCTAACCAGTTCTTATGAGCTCAAACACGAGATGTGAATGAATCACCAAAAGAGCTCAAGAACAAAGGGAAAAGTGGGGATTCGAGGGGAGATCTTGTGCAGCTGCTAGCTTGGCCTTGCCACGGTCAAATCTCACAAGAACTTGGCCCCCAAATCAACCACAAACAAGCCCCAAAACATAGCCACGAAGGGAGCACGAAAATCACAAGAAAATAGCTCCGAAAATGGCAAAAGAAATGAATTTCAGCACATAGAGAAGGGAGACAAACTTGAGCACGAAATTTGACTTTCTATTGCATCAATATATTCGGTTACAAGCCACTTCAACCATCACACAAAGATTGGATGACGATAAGCTCAAGAACAAAGAGCCACAACACTCAATCCCTCTCTAGTCCTACCAAATCTCTCACCAAAACAAGATGAGAGGACCTCCCTCTAGAGATGAGATGAATGAGCAAATGGAGAAGAGGTAAGGCGCCATGGCTACTGCCCTCTCCCTCATATAGAAGCAAATGGTCCGAGCGAACATTTTGCCCTCACATGAAGATCACAACCCAAATACCCACTAGGGATAAATCCGTCCAACTTTTCCATCTCTCATCGGACGAACACGATGCCTTCAAGACTTTGCTTCGCCTCGACGCAAGCTTCGCGATGACGCCACATACACCGACTCCTCGAGCCACCAAGTCGTCTGCGGTTTTTGGGGGGATACCGGGAAACCCTGAGCTTGGGTGGCGGTTTTGAGGAAAGCCGCCAAACCCTTGATGTCGGGTCGTGTCTTGACCTCCCGCCAAGGCCCTAGCGCTCCGCACGCCGTACCTCCTTGACTTGGCCCATGGTTGCCTTCACCCTCTCCGATGGTTTTGAGGCCCAAACCACCAAACCAGCCACCGTTGGTTTTCCCGGCTCAACCAACAAACCACAGGCTCGACACATGTCCCCTCCGCCGCGTGCCAAACTCCAAGTCCTCAAGACCCGAGCTTGCCATGGCACGACAATGCTGCCGTCGCCCAACACAAACCCTCCAAGCTTGGTGCCAGGAGTGGACGCCACGGCCTCGCTCGGCATCCGGTGGCCCCAGCTCGACCGCCCTTCACCGCCTGCATGGTCGTAGGCTCGAGTACCCAACTCGGCCTCACGCCACCGCACAGTCCATCGGCACGAATCCTCGCCAGTCTCAAGCCACGCCGTCGACCACCGCACGCCCGTGTACATGCACACCACAACCAAGAGCTGCGTGTCTCCTCGGAGCACGATTGTTAGTTGTCTCCCATGTTGACAATTCACTCAGCATAGTGGGAAGGGTCACCAAGACCTCTCACCACTCCCTCGCGCCACCGAAGCCAAGCCAGCCCACCTCGCTTGGCATCGTCTTCTTCTTCCCTTTCCCTCTCGCTGCCAACCCGCCCCCCTCCGATGACCTCTTTTGCCGATCGGGCAATGACCGGCGACGAGCGCCGCGCAAAGTGATGCCAGCTACCACCAGGCGCATTGAAGGAGGCTACGACGCCACGGTAGCACCACCGATGCGTCCCGGCGTCGCGCCCGGCGATGAAGTGACCCCACCATCACTGCATGATCCCTTTTTGCGCCGCTACCAAGCCGGCCCCACCATCGTCGGTGATGCTCTGAGCATGGTCCGCTTGCGCAGCACCACGCGACAACACCTACTCACCGGCCGCATTGAAGGAAACCGAGCCGCGCGCGAGCGCCGCCGTGGTGACATGTCGTGGCATCTAGCTGGCGATGAGTGGCCCCACCCCGGCTTTGGCTGACTCAGATTCCTCTCCGCCGTGCATGAATACCCCCTCCCAGATGAATGTCGGCACCCACAGACATGCCTCACCGCTTCCATCTCCACCTCGCCGTCCACTGAGCCGCCGTGACCACAGCCCCAGCACCGCCTTTCCCGACCAAATTCCTGCCCTGTAAACCCTCTGCGCCAAAACCAAGGTGAGCACGACGACCCCTGAAGTAAGCCACACCACCCCCACCACTTCCAGCCACACCAAAACCACCGCCGAGCACCGACGCACGGCCAGACAACGGTGATGCCACGCCGCACACGCCACCCTCACCGAGGGCAGGCCAAATGCCACCACCTCCAACCACCCTAACCCCACACTCGAGTTCACCATTCGCCTCTCCACCTCAAGGGCAAGATCCGACAGCCAGAACCGCCTCGTCGGCGGAGAACCACTGGTGGGCCACTGGTGAACCGAGGGAGACGGCGGTTCAACCTCACCCCCCTCGGTTGAACCGGCCACGTCGTCCCCCGACTTAACACCGTCACCCGTCGACGCCACTGACCGGTGGGCCCAACATTGTCACACCATCGCCGAGTCATCCCGCACCGCGCCGCTAGCGCCGTCAGCCCCGCGCCCTCTCCCCGTGCCACTAACACATGATCTTAGGCTGCGACGCCGCCGCCGCGCCGTCCCGCCTTCCTGCACGAGATGGGCCGGCCCAGTGGCCGCGCGCGCACGCGCATCGGACTGGATAGGCAGGCGCCTACGGGCCAAATGCCTCTACGGATTGGGCCACGAAGGGAGATTCAGCCCAAGACTCGTTTTATCCTTTTTTTTCGAGGAAAAGTTAACCCCTTTTTATGAAAATGCCCATATCTTGACCAATTTAAACACGTTTTAGATAATTCTTCCTCCAAAATTCTTCTAAAAACACTCACTACGTAACCCTACCCTCTCCAAAATGTTCTTGGTATGAATTGTTGAATTTATTGGCTGTTTATTATTTGTGTACGCTAGACACCGTACTAGAGGAAGTCCAGTAGCCGGAGGCAACTGTTGCGGAATAGGGGGACGACGAACCTAGCACTGATCCCCACTGCAACGAGGACCTAGACGATGGCAAATCCACTGGAACCCGCTTGATGCATAAATTCCTATGTTTTGCAAATACAACCCTTGCATGATAATCACACTAAAACTTACATGTTTTGCTTGCTAAGGAAAACCAGTGAAATACACACATATAGCCAACCCTAATCTTAGATGTAGTGTGCTTAGGTGGGATCGTTCATTAAATAATATTTATCATGATCTTGATACTAAGTTGGGATTATGGTTAAGGAATATGCTGGGTTGTGAGGTTATGGATGTGGGGTTGGGTTTTTGAAATAAAATGGGGAAGAACCCCGGCAACCGACTTGGTCGGAATCCAGCTACGTGCCGAAACAGCCATAAAAAGGGCATGGTGGGATGGAGGACTTAGCTACTCGCGGTTACCACAAGACCTAGGACTCATGGAGAGGACCGAGAAGGATGGTGCTCGCGGGGTCGAGTATGAATATGTGTGGCTGGTTCTACCTGAGCCCTGTAAGGACCTGGTTGATTTTCTTCATGCCAAACTCTTTAGTACAACCACTCGCTCTGAATGAGGCAGTGGCCGAGCCCGAGCCTAAATGGATAGTCTTGTAGCGGCCGTGCTGGCGCACAAGGGGCTAGGGAAGGAGTGGTGTGGCACGGAGTTACCGCCAGGTAAGGAGTGACTCGGTTGCCCGAAACACCTAAAGCACTGCTAGATCATGAAGTGATGGTGAGGGCTTGGTGTGGAATTCGGGCAGTTATGACGGTAACGCGTTGTTGAGTCCACATTGTGGGAATTAGTACAACCTCTGATCAGAGTAAAACCTATTCAAATGGTCCGTGTCTACTGATATGGATGGGTTATGGCTGGTTCTTCAGCTAGTTTTCGTGAACATAAAAATGATTGGATAACGAGGATATGGAAATGGAAAATGGATGTGAATATGATGGTGACTATGCTGGATGTTAATGGTTGAATGAGCCGTGTGGACCAGCGAGTCCAATGGCACGCCTATGATGTTTAAACTTTGTTTTCATAACTAAAATCTGCCTACTAAAATAAACATTACATTGTTTTCTGCAAAAACCTATAGCCCTAGAGAAACCTTGCATATAAAGTGAAACGCCCTAGATTTCGCGGAGCTGTAATCCAAGGTTTGACGAAATAATGTCTGTCTCGCTGATATCATCACCATGCTCAAATCCTTTAACTGATTCGATTACAGCCTTATTCAGGCTTACTTCGGTACGCAGACTGGTACAAGCCAACTTGACTAAACATGAAGTGAAATAACATCAGAGTAAAGCAGCTAATCGCGTCTTCAGGTCCATCTCCATGATCGCTTCTCAAGCATAGCACAGCAACCGCCTAGTCATACCATCCATCGTTGTTGAAGTCGTAGTCTAGCTCCTCATCCTCAGTTTCTGTACGATAAGCGTATAGGTCACTAATTCGAACAACCCAAAGCTGCCTAACTAGTATATCAAGTGAAGGCTGGGTTTCCTATGCGAGCAATAAATATATATATAAACCATAATCATATTATTAACACCATTTCACGATAACCATCCACATCTCACCTCCAAACACCTCATCACCACATCACTCGACTAAGTCTGCGAAAAGAGCAGCTCCCTCCCGTCCTTGCCTCATCGGCCAACGCCGGACCAATCGCTCGAGGGAGAGAAGAGAACCCCAAGCTAGCTATAGTGACTCTGCCTTTGGGCTGTCCATAACCGTGGACTCGGCTATAAGTATAGTTTACACTCTGCAGAGGTTGTCCTATATCTTATGAAGAGAGGCTAAGTCAGCCGCCACCGGCAAAGCGCCCCTTCCCAGATGGTAAACCTACGCCTAATGGCACCAACCTACTTTTCCGAACTAGAACTAGTTTGGATACATACCACCGCACACTCGGAACTGTGAAACTCGGTTATCCAGGGCCTTAACACGGGCCGAGTATATCGGGGAGATGAGAGGGCGAACCACACCCCGCTCCCTTACACTGTCTCCTCACTGCCTACAGACTGGCACCACTAGGAGCATGTTCCCACCTGAGCCCTGCGGGCATAAGACAAGTCCGATCAGTCCCAAAATACTATCACTCCAACGATTTATCTTATGCGGTAGGAGCGAGCCGACAATAATGGGCCGGTTGCCACCCTCAGCGGTGGGCCGCTCACCCCCAAACACCCAAACACTCCACTCTGGGGGAAGTTCTAGTTCCCCCTATTTTCGAATGCCAACTCCTGCCAGCCCCTCTCAACTCACACGACCACTCAACCATTTTCTTCACACACGCCAAGAATATCCACCACAATCCCAATATGCCAACTCATCATGTTCATTTTATTAGTGGATATGTAGTTATCAAGCAGGGGCTAAAATAAACAAGTCAGGATTAAATGGGTGGGTTTGCCGTAGATCACGGGTAGTTGCATATGCACTAAAAATATGCGCGTGGCTATGGGAGAAATGCGCGGGGTGTTCGCTAACCTGGAAGCCCGGCAGCGTAGTCCTCCTTCTCAGGGGTGTACTCCGGGTCGAGCTCCTCCCCCGTCGGCTCCGGTCCTAATCCGGGTTTAAGTGCAAATAGAAAGATTCAAAAAAGAATCATGAAGAGAGCAACACTCAAGCAAGCGCTATCTCACACGCATGTTCACTTTTTAGAAAAATATTGAAAGTAGTTTTGTATTTTTCAGAGTTAAAATAGAATAGTTATAAATTTTACAAGTTTATTCTTATTTTTTTTATTAATTTATTAAAGTTGAGGGGCTGCGCGTAAAGTTCAAGGGGCCAGATCAAAATTTAGTCAAAGTTCGTAGTTTTAGGCCCGCTGGGCCGGCCTGGTACTGCGTAGGGGGTAAAAGTAGACTAAGGGCAAAGTTCAGGGGTCAGCACGGTCTCTGGGTGTCGCAGACCTTAAGTCCTGGCTAAACGGGCCAGATCCGGCCCATACGTGCATTTGGCGGCCCAAGTCCAGCACTTAAAGTCCCATTTTCCTCCACCCCCCATTCCTCTTCCCGCGACGAGGCGTGGCCCGTCCGTCCGCTCAGCCTAGTTGATGGCGCGGCATAGGTAGAAGTTCTTCAGCGCTCTGGTTCCATCCTCCTCCTTCGCATTTTCGGTGCCCGCCAAGTGCTCGACAAAATCACGCAAAGGTTCGCCCGAGTGGCCGTGTCTGTGACCACGTGGACACGCGCGCTCGGCGCGAGGCCTTTGATCCTACGCGTCCAGTAAGGGCTCGGCGTGATGGTTTGATGCGTGCGTCATGGCGGTGCACGCCCGCCGCGGTGGCCTAGAGACGGTGACCGGTTCACGGCGGCGTGCGCCGGTCCGGCCCCCAACTCGACTACGGCGGCCTAATATTTCCCCAACCCAAGGTTTCGACAGCGTTCATGGCGCGCTAGCTCGGTGGGGTACGCTGTTCGTAGCGCGGTCCGGGTGGCGAAGCCCGGCACGGTGGTGTCGATGTGCACGGACATGGCGCGAATGCCGGCCGCGACAAGTGCTAGGTCACAGCGTGCTCGCCGAGCGTGAAAGTGAACACGGATGGCAGTGGACGACTCGATCGGGGGCATGGCTCAACTAGGTGTCGTTAAGAACGTGCGCGAGCACAGCGGACTCGCCGGTCACGATGGGGTTCAGGGGTGCACGCTTGCGGCGGGGCACGCCGGTCGTGCCAAGGCATGGCTTGGGATCCTGCACACAAGGGGCAACGGTGGCTCGATGGCCATCCTCCACAACGGCTTGGGGTGGCCTCGGGTGCGTGGGTCCAAGGTGAGACCTTGGCCGCGACGGCAGGGCTGCACGTGTGGCTCGATGGCCGGTGTCACAAGGGCGGCGGCGAGGTCGCGAGCTCGGGGTTCTCACCTAGATGGGGCTGCGGTGGAGTAGTGTGTTCCCGTCCTGGTGAAGAGGAAGCAGAGCGGGTCCTGGCGTCGTGGTTTGGCTCGGGGTCTTGCACTGAGTCGGGTCTGGTCTGGCTCCTTCTAGGCTCGACTCCGGCTCCTCCTTGGCGGCATAGTCGACGTCGAGGACGTCGGGGTACGGTTGATGCGGCGAGAGGTGGCGACGGGGACGGCGCTCCCGGTTTCGCGGCAAAACATCGCCGCGCCTCCGGGTCGCGGTCACCACCGCCGACTCCCTTGGCTCCTTGCTTCTTTCTCCCTTCACGGCCCGCGGAGAAGGTGGCGGCGGTGTGGGCAGCGCCCAAGGGCGAATGGTTAGGGTTCGCGTGAGGGCGGTGTGGCTTATTTGTAGTGCGGCAGCAAGAGGAGCGGCTAGGGGATGGCGGCGATTATCGGGGCGCACACCGGGGGTACGTGGACGGCTCTCGGTTTCATGATGCTAGGGTTAGGGCAGGGGCAGCGAGGGCGCGCGCGCGGCGGGAAACGGGAGAGGGCGCGACGGCGGCCGTGGCTAGCGTCAGCGAGGTTTTCCCCTTCTCTGCTTTTGCTTTAGTCACGTGATTAGCGTGAACCCGATGGGCATCCGAGGAATGGAATCGTTTCCCCTAGGTGAGCGGGGAAGTCCTACAATAAAGTCCATGCTTACCTTCTCCCATTTCCACACTGGCATGTCCAAGGGTTGTAGTAAGCCTCTAGGCTTTTGATGTTCAGCCTTTACCCTATGGCAAGTATCACCGTGAGCAACATAACTGGCGATGTCCCTCTTCATTCTACGCCACCAGAACATGGTTTTCAGATCCTTGTACATCTTGGTGCTACCAGGGTGACTGGAATACCTCGTATCATGGGCTTCAGCCATAATTACCTCACGAATCTTCTCATCCTTTGGCACACACACACGATCCTTCAACCAGACAGTACCATAATCATCAGTTCGAAAATCGGGAAGTAAACCCTTCCTCATTCCGATGCGGAGGTCTTCAGTCTCGAGGCAATTTCTCTAAGCCTCATGAATCTGATCCAATAGGTTGTACTTCACCCTCAGCTCGTTCAATTGTTCTGCGCTAACAATGGACACTCTCATCTGCTCAAAGTCCCTGCACAACTCTTATGACAACACCTCTCCAGTCAGATGGTTCAGATAGCTCTCGCGACTCAGTGCGTCTGCAACTACGTTGGCCTTGCCTGGATAATAGTGGATCTCTAACTGATAATCCTTGATTAACTCAAGCCAATGTCTCTGCCTCATGTTCAACTCAGACTGTGTGAAGAAGTATTTGAGACTCTTGTGATCTATGTAAACGGCACACTTATTTCCGATCAGGTAGTGCCTCCAAATCTTCAATGCGTGCACTACAGCTACTAACTCAAGGTCGTGAGTGGGGTAATTCTGCTCATGAACCTTCAACTGACATGAAGCGTAAGCCACAACTTTACCCTCCTGCATGAGAACACAACCTAGTCCATTCTTCGAGGCACCACAATATACCACGAAATCCTTATGGATATCCGGGAGTGTCAAGACTGGTGTGGTAGTGAGCTTCTCCTTCAAGAGTTGAAAGCTCTTCTCACATTTTTCATCCCATACAAACTTTGTGTCATTCTTCAATAAGTTGGTTAGGGGCTTAGCAATGGTAGAGAAATTCTCTATGAAACGCCGATAGTACTCGGCTAACCCAAGGAAACTCCTGATCTCAGACACATTACTGGGCTGCCTCTAGTTTACCACGGCCTCTATTTTAGTTGGATCCACAGCTACTCCCTCAGCAGTAATCACATGACCAAGAAATGCCACTTCTTCAAGCCAGAAATCACACTTGCTGAACTTGCCATAAAGCCAATTCCTCCGAAGTTTCTCCAACACAATCCGAAGGTGCTTCTCATGTTCCTCTCGTGTCTTGGAATACACAAGAATGTCATCTATGAAGACGACCACAAATCGATCAAGCTCCTCCATAAAGATCTTATTCATCATGTTCATGAAGTATGCCGGGGCATTTGTCAACCCGAATGCTACTACAGTGAACTCAAACTGCCCATGCCGAGTGACAAAGGCTGTCTTAGGTATGTCCTGCTCACGAATCTTCATCTGGTGATATCCTGAGCGCAGATCGATCTTGCTAAAGTACTTGGCACCTTTCAACTGATCTAGCAAATTGTCAATGCGTGGGAGTGGGTACTTGTTCTTGATCGTGACCTTATTCAACTCACGATAATTAATGCACATGCGCATCAACCCATCCTTCTTCTTGACAAATAGCACTGGTGATCCCCAAGGGGAAGTGCTTGGCCTTACGAATCCCTTTTCCATCAGTTCCACCAATTGTTTCTTCAACTCTTCTTGCTCAATTGATGACATACAGTTGTGCCTATTCGCTATTGGTGTTGTTCCAGGCAACAGATCTATCACAAATTCCACTTCCCGATCAGGTGGTAACCCTGGTAACTCCTCTGGAAACACGTCCATGAACTCTCGAACTACTGGCACACTCTCCACGGGTACACCCTCCAAAGCGTGTAACATGTGGGCTGGTCCTGATCGAATGGGCACAAACTCCACCTCATGTCCACTTGGGTGTCTCAACTTGACCGAGCGAGGACTGCAAGTGATAACTCCTCGGTACCTGGTAAGCCAATCCATGCCTAAGATCACATCAATCCCTTGGGACTCCAGGATAGTCAAATCTGCCTTGAACTCAAGTCCTCCAATTAGAATACTGACTCCCTTACAACCCCAAGTGCAGTGGATTTCCCCTAGCGGGGAACTGCTAATCAAAGGTCTCCCTCGGGGTGTAACACTCAAGCTTTCATGAGAAACAAATGCGGATGAAACATATGAACTTGTTGCCCTTGAGTCAAAAAGTACCATGGCATTAGAATTATTAACAACAAACTCACCAATCACGACGTCTGGTGCCTCAGAAGCGTCCTCAGCATTGAGGTTGTTCAGCCGGCCGCGCACTGGTGGAGGTGGGGCGCGGGCCAGAGGATGCTGAGCAGCACCACCAGGAGCAGGTGGTCGATACTGGCCTGCCTGCTAGCGTGTAGGGCACTTGTTGGCCTTGTGGCCAGTCTTGCCACAAGCGAAGCAGGTCCAGATGAGTGGAACGCCCTTAGTCGTAGCAGGTGTAGGTGGCTTCCATGTGTTCGCAGCCGTGGGCTCGAACTGTGGCCTCTGGTACATGGGCCCAGTGAGAGCATGACTGGCCTAGCCATAGCCAGTAGTCGGGCACTAAGCTGCCCTCATGGGCGGAGCTAGGCCATTCCTGGGCCTCTGAGAAGGACCTGGGCGAGCAGAGGAATCCGAGCGCTTCTTCTTGAAGGCAGTGCTATCCTCATAGTCCAGCCTCTCCCTTTCCACTGCGATAGCCTTGTTGATCATTTGGCGCAACGAGGAGTAGTCCGTGGATGACAGGAACTGTCGTATCCCACGGTGAAGATCCAGCTTGAACCAATACTGCCTCTTCTCTTCAGAGTCAGTGTCGTCTGGTGCATACCTCATCATTTTGGTGAAGACACTAGCATACTCCTGAACACGAAGCTGGCCCTGCTTGAGTCTACGAAACTCAGCGGCCTTGTGCACCATTATCTCCTTGGGCACATAGAACTCCCTGAAAACCTTGGTGAACTCTTCCCACCCAATGTGAGTGGGGTCAGGGTGAGTCTCACTGAAGCTGTCCCACCAAGCTCGTGCAGTGCCAGTCAGCTGGTGTGTAGCTAATGTGACGCACTCCTCGTCAGTACAAGTGGTCAGATCTAACTTCTTCTCAATCTCCCTCAGCCAGTCATCCGCCTCCAGCGGATCCTCAGAGAACTCAAAGGTAGGAGGCCTCAGCTTGATGAAACCCTCGATCTTTCTGGTAAGTGTTTCAGGCTGGTGGTAGTGGTGTGGCTGACCATCTGGTGGTGGGTTCTGGTTGTGATTCCCTAGGAGAGTGGCTAGGTTTGCCATGAACTGGTGCTGGCTAGCTAGGACCTGGGCAAAGGTAGGTGCGTTAGCATCTGGTGGTGGTGGTGGGATCTCTGGCTTAGGCTGTGGTGCTCCTCTATCATCATGTCCTCCACCTCCTCTCCCTACCTGTCTACCCCCTCTCAGGCCCTGCCTTCCTCCTCTCTGATCTCCTAGTCTAGCTCCTCCTCTAGCAACTTGCCTGCCCCCTCTACCAACCTGTCTACCGCCTCTCTGACCTCCAGCAGGTGGATCCTCCACCTCGAGCTCTTGTTCGAGCTCTAGCTCAGGCTCAGGCTCAGGCTCAAGCTCAGCCTCCCGCCTGTGTGCGGCCCTGTGAGCCACTCTTGCGGAATGTCGAATCATCTGAAAATTTTATACGTGTGTTTGTATGAGCATATATAAAGTAACTTATATTACAAATTTTTAATATGATCACGCAAAATGTGTAATCACTCAAACATGAAGAAGCATAAAATCCATAAAAGGCGAATAAGAAACAATCACCAATCATCATTTCGTCTACCAAATCGCAGTTTTAAGCATTACAGGGTCATGCTAGACGCGATACAAGCGTGGGATACAACTCTAACTAACCATACTCTAACTCATGACGTGGCCATGCTCGGCATAGGATACAGACTCCGACTCTGACTCATGATAGCCTAAACACAACTAAAGCCTCGGTACTCCCATCTCTGGTAGACGGCATCTACTGTATCTAGGTTAGCTTCACTAGCTGCCTGTCAAAAAGTGTCGGACATCCACATGTCGCAGTGTCTATCGGGTGATCCTCAAGGTCGGGGGATAGGGTATCAGAACCCGTATGTCCCCCATGTCACTGTCCTCCTCTGCCTCCACTCGGGTGCCCTCTGGAAACTTCACAACTCTCTCTCTAAGAGACGTGTCTCCATCGCACAGTATGTCCACGATGCGAATGGCCTCTGCCATCTCACGTGTCAGACTGGGCTCTCCACTGATAGGTCTCTCGCAAGCTCTATAGTCGAGGCGACTGGGGGGAAGCTCATACGTCTCTGGCTGCAGTGTGGGCACAAGCCACACGGGAAAGTCCTCCTGCAACCTCTGGAACTCAGCAACATGGTGGGTGTCTGTCTTGCGCCACGCGGCTACCGCTCTGTCGAACCGCTCCAACTGGAAGACCGTCTTCCACAGCAGGTGGGTCAGGTTGTTCTTGTTAGCCTCTCGGTTCTTCTCCAGGAAGGCAACGTTCTTCCTCAACTCACGGTTCTCCTCCGTGAGTGAATACATCACCTCAAGCTGCTCTTGAATCATGTTCTCCATTATCAGCAGCACCTGAGCCATGTGCTCCTCTCTGCCTCAGCATGGAGCTGGCGGTTCTCGGTGGTGACCCGTCGGTAACGCCCAGCAATGAGTCGCTCCTCGGCCACTCTCTGGTAGTCCTCAAACTCAGACCGCATCCTCTGCGCAGTCGACCTCAGTGACCCAATCGTGCTAGTCTGAACCTCCGAGAAACGGGTCGTGGCACGCCTCTGGTCATCAAGCTGACTGTACTCCTACTCCAAAGAGGAAAGGTAGGCATCCTGAAGGAGCACAAACCTCCCCAGTGCGGTGGTGCACAGGTCTGCCTCACGGAACGGAGCCTCCTGCATCTCTCTCTCCAAGTGGTGTAGGTGGGGCGCAGTGGGTAGTAGACGTGGAAAGAGGCGAAACTCCGAGTGCTGCAAGTAAGCTCTGTAGTCACGTCCAATGACCTTGATTGCTGAGATAGCTGCCTTCTGAATCCCCCAAGGAACTGTGGGCGAAGTGGCCACCAAGTGAACTGCCGGGAAAGGAACCCCTGGAGCAGCTGTCTGTACGGCGTCGATGTACAACATCACGACAGCTGGGTCCCAGTCGCGTCGTATCTGCGCAGTGAATTGGACGTGCTCAGGTCTAACACCCAAGTGCTGAAGCATCCCCTTCAAGAGGTCCACCATGCCGTTGAGGTGTCTTTCCTCAGTCAGCCAGTCAGTCCACGGCTCCATCTGTTACAGTTAGGAGGCCAGAGTTAGTAAGTTTGTAAATGTATTTATAAAGCAAAATGTTAACTGAGTCAACTTTGAGTTAGATCAAATAAGTACAATGTAGTTTTTGGAAATTATTAGTTGCTAATGTCCATTTCTATGGCTGCATGCTACGGTCAAGAGCCTCGCTCTGATACCAGCTGAAACGCCCTAGATTTCATGGAGCCGAAATCCAAGGTTTGACGAAATAATATGTCTATCTCGTTGATATCATCACCATGCTCAAATCGTTTAACTGACTTGATTACAGCCTTATTCAGGCTTACATCGGTACGCAGACCGGTACAAGCCAACTTGGCTAAACATGAAGTGAAATAACATTAGAGCAAAGCAGCTAATCGCGTCTTCAGGTCCATCTCCATGATCGCTTCTCGAGCATAGCACAGCAACCGCCTAGTCATACCATCCATCGTTGTTAAAGTCATAGTCCGGCTCCTCATCCTCAGTTTCTGTACGATAAGCGTACAGGTCACTAATTCGAGCACCCCAAAGCCGCCTAACTAGTATATCAAGTGAAGGCTGGGTTTCCTATGCGAGCAATAAATATATATATAAACCATAATCATATTATTAACACCATTTCACGATAACCATCCACATCTCACCTCCAAACACCTCATTACCACATCACTCGACTAAGTCTGCAACAAGGGCGGCTCCCTCCTGCCCTTGCCTCATGGGCCAACGCCAGACCAATCACTCGAGGGAGAGAAGAGAACCCGATGCTAGCTGTAGTGACTCCGCCTTTGGGCCGTCCATAACCGTGGACTCGGCTATACGTATAGCTTACACTCTGCAGAGGTTGTCCTATATCTTATGAAGAGAGGCTAAGTCCGCCGTCACTGGCAAAGCACCCCTTCCAAAATGGTAAACCTACGCCTAATGACACCAACCTGCTTTCCCGAGCTAGAACTAGTTTGGATACATACCACCGCACACTCGGAACTGTGAAACTCGGTTATCTGGGGCCTCAACACGGGCCGAGTATATCGGGAAGACGAGAGGGTGAACCATACCCCTCTCCCTTACATTGTTTCCTCACTGCCTACAGACTGGCACCACTAGGAGCATGTTCCCACCTGAGCCCTGCGGGCATAAGACGAGTCCGATCAGTCCCAAAATACTATCACTCCAATGATTTACCTTATGCGGTAGGAGCGAGCCGACAATAATGGGTCGGTTGCCACCCTCAGTGGTGGGCCGCTCACCCCCAAACACCCAAACACTCCACTCTAGGGGAAGTTCTAGTTCCCCCTATTTTCGAGTGCCAACTCCTGCCATCCCCTCTCAACTCACACAACCACTCAACCATTTTCTTCACACACGCCAAGAATATCCACCACAATCCCAATATACCAACTCATCATGTTCATTTTATTAGTGGATATGTAGTTATCAAGCAGGGGCTAAAATAAACAAGTCAGGATTAAATGGGTGGGTTTGCAGTAGATCGCGGGTAGTTGCATATGCACTAAAAATATGCGCGTGGCTATGGGAGAAATGTCTGGGGTGTTCGCTGACCTGGAAGCCCGACAGCGTAGTCCTCCTCCTCAGAGGTGTACTCCGGGTCGAGCTCCTCCTCCGTCGGCTCCGGTCCTAATCCGGGTTTAAGTGCAAACATAAAGATTCGAATAAGAATCATGAGGAGAGCAACACTCAAGCAAGCACTATCTCCCGCGCATGTTCACTTTTTAGAAAAATATTGAAAGTAGTTTTGTATTTTTCAGAGTTAAAATAGAATAGTTATAAATTTTACAAGTTTATTCTTATTTTTATTTATTAATTTATCAAAGTTGAGGGGCTGCGCGTAAAGTTCAAGGGGCCAGATCAAACTTTAGTTAAAGTTCGTAGTTATAGGCCCGCTGGGCCGGCCTGGTACTGCGCAGGGGGTAAAAACAGACTAAGGGCAAAGTTCAGGGGTCAGCACGGTCTCTGGGTGTCGCAGACCTTAAGTCCTGGCTAAACGGGCCAGATCCGGCCCGTACGTGCATTTGGCGGCCCAAGTCCAGCGCTTGAAGTCCCATTTTCCTCCCCCCATTTCTCTTCCCGCGACGAGGCGTGGCCTGTCCGTCCGCTCGGCCCAGTTGATGGCGCGGCCCAGGCAGAAGTTCTTCAGCGCTCTGGTTCCATCCTCCTCCTTCGCCTTCTCGGTGCCCACCAAGTGCTCGACGAAATCACGCAAAGGTTCGCCCGAGTGGCCGTGTCCGTGACCACGCGGACACACGCACTCGGCGCGAGGCCTCTGATCCTACGCGTCCAGTAAGGGCTCGGCGCGACAGTTTGATGCGCTCGGTTATGGCGGTGCACGCTAGCCGTGGTGGCCTAGAGACGGTGACAGGGTCACGGCGGCGTGCGCTGGTCCGGCCCCCAACTCGACTACGGCGGCCTAATATTTCCTCAACCCGAGGTTTCGACGGTGTTCATGGCGCGCTAGCTCGGCAGGGTACGCCGTTCGTGGTGCGGTCCGGGTTGCGAAGCCCGGCACGGTGGTGTCGGAGTGCGCGGACACGGCGCAAACGCCGGCTGCGACAAGTGCTAGGTCACAGTGTTGGCGCTCCTTAAGTATTCATTTTATCTCCTGTTTAACTTTGATAATGGCATGAATTTAATATCAAAATCACTAACCATCCTAACCTCGGTCCAATTATTGGTCGTTTTCACGTTTGCACATATATTTTGGAGGTACTTCGTTTTTGCAGGTTTTTGACCAATTTTGGAGCATGAAATGGCAAGGCCCACGATCACACAATGACACGAAGAAAGACGAAGGCCAAAGCCCGAACAAAGGATCGAAGGCCATGATGATTAGAGGCCCGTTCATGCACATCCACCCTCCAATGAAGCCCAAAAGACAAAGCCCACAAGATAAGATCAAGATACTTCGAGGCTAAGCAAAGCAAAGAGATATTTAAGGAAGGATTTTCCATCATATCCTTCTCCTCGAAGAAATCTCGAAGATAACGATGTCTAAAGGGGTGCAATCGTGAAAGACATAAACTCTAGAAGATTCCAGGAGGCTTGGGGAGAAAGTTGAGCACGAGCCGGCGAAGGAAAGTGCCAGGCCGATCGGCCTAGGCTCATTGGGCCGGCCGGCCCAGGCCTTTTTTAGGTCGGTTCGAACTGCCCTTTGACCGAGGGTTCCCTGAGGCTATTTAAAGACCCCTCCCCAAGGTTCATGTAGAGATCAATTCGGGAGATGACGCCAAGGAGCAGAGAAGATAGAGGGACACCTCTCGGAGAGCCGAGGGTCGTGCTAGTTGTCTAGGGTTCGCCCTAGCCGACGTGGGAACCTTGCAAGGAAGACCACATCGGAGTTCTGGAGCTAGGATCATCAAGATCAAGGTAGGGCCCCGGTTGTGATCTTGTGATGTACTATCATTCATGGTGAAGTTATTTGTGTTTCTGAATGTTTAGCGACCATGTTCTCCTCTTTCGATTTCGTGCTTTTCTTTGGGTTCGCTTCATCTTAGATCTATTATCGAGATAGATCACTTAGCATGATCTTGTAGCCATGGTGGCTAGAGGTTCATGGCGGAACTACCAAAGGGAGTTCGACTTGCTTCAGGGTATCCCGTTGAAAGGGGTGGCGTTGTGACAGGCCGTTGCCACTTAGTAGGTTGGGTATCGAGGGATCGGGTTGGAGATTTTGGGTTTAATGAGGCTTTTCATTGAGATTCACATCTATCTTACTTCACTTTATCTAGCTGGAACTACAACATATGCATGATCTAGGTGATCTAGATTGGTTATCTCTAACTTTCTCTTGCTACCTTTGGTGTTTGTCGTGTTTTTAATAGATTAGATTCGTTTTACACCATCTCACACAAAGGAATTTCTATGCTAGTAGATTGTTTCTTGTCTCTTTGGTTCCGTGGATTGATAAACCTTGGGGGAATACTCTGAGGGAAAAGCTACATGAAATCGTGCGCTTGCGGTATATAAATCGGGGGCGCTAAGGAGCGTCAACACACAGCGTGCTCGCCGAGCGTGACAGTGAACACGGATAGCAGTGGACGACTCGATCGCGGGCATGGCTCAACTAGGTGTCGTTCAGAACGTGCGTGAGCAGAGCGGACTCGCCGGTCGCGACGGGGTTCAGGGGTGCACACTTGCGGCGGGGCACACCGGTCGTGCCAAGGTATGGCTTGGGATCCTGCACACAAGGGGCAATGGTGGCTCGATGGCCATCCTCCACAATGGCTTGGGGTGGCCTCGGGTGCGCAGCTCCAAGGTGAGACCTTGGCCGCGACGGCGGGGCTGCACGCGCAGTTCGATGGCCGGCGTCACAAGGGCGGTGGCGAGGTCGCGAGCTCGGGGTTCTCACCTAGATGGGGCTGCGGTCGAGTACTGTGTTCCCGTCCTGGTGAAGAGGAAGCAGAGCGGGTCCTGGCGTCATGGTTTGGCTCGGGGTCGTGGACGTCGTTCAGGGCGCGGACGTCATCGCACGATCTGTCTGGCTCGGCGTCTGGTCCGGTCTGGCACCCTCTAGGCTCGACTCTGGCTCCTCCTTGGTGGCGTAGTCAATGTCGAGGACGTCGGGGTACGGTTGATGCGGCGAGCGGTGGCGATGGGGACGGCACTCCTGGTTTCGCGGCGAGACGTCGCCGCGCCTCCGGGTCGCGGTCACCACCGCCGACTGCATTGGCTCCTTGCTTCTTTCTCCCTTCACGGCCCTCAAAGAAGGTGGCGGCGGTGTGGGCAGCGCCCAAGGGCGAATGGTTAGGGTTCGCATGTGGGCGGTGTGGCTTATTTGTAGTGTGGCGGCTGGAGGAGTGGCTTGGGGATGGCGGTGATTATCGGGGCGCGCGCCGGGGGTACATGGACGGCTCTCGGCTTCTCGATGCTAGGGTTAGGGTAGGGGCAGCGAGGGCACGCGCGCGGCGGGAAACGGGAGAGGGCGCGGCGGTGGCCGTGGCTGGCGTCAGTGGGGTTTTCCCCTTCTCTGCTTTTGCTTTAGTCACGCGATTAGCGTGAACCCGATGGGCATCCGAGGCGAGGTGCTTGGCGGCCAGATGTGGGGACGGGCGCGGCTTTGCGAGCTCCTCGGGCTCCTCTCCTCTCTCTTGGCGTGGCTCGAGGGCGGTGAAGTTGGACTGGCGGCATCTGCTTTGGTGCGAGATAGAGGCAAGGGAGGAAGGGGAAAGAAGAAGGGCGTTGGTGGCAGGCCCATGTAGTCAGTGGCACGGGAAGAGAAAAAGGCGCAAGCCACGAAGGCGTATTTCGCAAGGGAACTGGGACGCCCGCGGCCTGCTACTTCGCGGGCCGAGAGGCCGTGGCAGTGGGCTGCGGTGGCCCTTTGCCCTTTTCAATTTCTATTTGATTTCCCTTTTGGTTTATAATTATTCTATATTTATTTGAATTTGAACCATGGGTTCTAATCAAGCAATAAAATCCGACAAACTCCTGATAATGATGCATGAAGAAATTACATCTATATGTATGCACAACCAAAGTGAGAATTTATTTAGAGAATTCTTATGTTTTTATAAATCTAAATTTGAAATTTTTATGCCCAAAATTTGGGGTGTTACATAAAGATAGGCTATCACCCCAAAAAGGGGAATGGTGAACTTGCTGAGTACGTATGTACTCACCCTTGCTATATTGTTGCTTTTCAGATAGTGCCGATGAGTTGTTTGAGATACTCTATGGTTAGATCATGATCATGCTTCCCAACCAGTTATGGCATAAGGGCCCGAAGGATTGCTTCTGCTTGTATCTTACTTTCATGCATTATTTATGTATGGTTTGTAACCGTTAAGACAAAACTTTGTACTACTTGAAATAAATATCCTGCTAGAACCCTAGGACTAGCATTTGGGGGCTCTTCAGTCGTGTGCTGAGCTGTTCGGGCCCCACCATCGCTCGGCTATTCGCGATCGGTCGACCGATCGCTGTTCTAACTTTTCTGTTAGCGAGAGGATTGAACGATGGATACAAATTTAAGATAGGTATTAAGATTGATAGCTGATTTTAAATGATGATAAGCTAATTGGGGATCCCCATGGGGAACGGATACAGGGAATGCTACTCCATATTCCCATCCCCGTGAACCCGACGGGGGATAAATTTTCCCCGTCAACCTCGTCGTGGGAAATAAAATGCCTCCATCCCCGTCCCATAACAGATATACTTCCCGCGGGGAATCCATCTCTAATTGGTACGTTGTGATAATTCATTTCATAGGCGACAAAACCCAACGCTAATATATACGTATGTACTAGCCATATAAAATATAATATTTTACTACTAATACCATGTACAACATGTAGATTAAGTAGTACTACTACGTAGTAGAAGCAGCAAATGCGAAGCCCCATTGATTTGGGAGCCCAGATCAGTGGCATCGATCGACCCCCCTAGCGGCCGGCAGCATAATTTTCCCATTCGCATGTTCCACGGGGTGGAGGTCACTTCTTATTCCCATGTTTACCAGGTCCCGATGTGACCTCAAGCCATCCTTTGTCTTGCCTTTTACATCCATCAACAAACAGATAGTGCTATCGAACACGTTCTTCTTTATGTGCATAGCATCGACGGCATGTAGAACCTCCAAGTCCTTGTAGTATGGCAAATACTTAAAGAACATTGACATCTTCTTGAAAGGCATGCCCTCTACAGGGGCTTTAGTTATCTTGATCTTCTTGCCATAGCTGACGTTAATCTTCCTTACCATATAAAAAACATATTTGCTGTTGTTTCTTCTTATTGGTACTGAACCTGACTCTGCCTTACCGTCAAAGAGGGCGTAGAACGCCTTCCTGCGGTATTTGTGCCTTTCAACAAGGAACCGGCAGTACTTCAGATACACAAAATTTTTTTGAACCATCCAGGTACACAAACATCGTGCCATCCAGCCATACTAAACATCCCGTCTTTCCTTTGGTCTGGCCAGAGATCGAGAACAATGCAGGGTAGTCATTGATGGTAACGATTATAATTCCTCTGCATGTGAAGTGGTCCTTAGCATACTCGTCCCACATTTGCACACCCTCATTCCAAAGCTTTGCCACATCAGCCATCAATGGCTCAAGGGAGACATCTATATCAATGCCCGGTTGTTTCAGCCCTTGTATCAGAATACACAACATTATGTACTTCCTCTTCTGGCAAAGCCAGGTCGGTAGGTTGTATATGGTCAATATAACAGCCCATGTGCTGTGTATGCTGTTTCTTTCCCCAAAAGGATTCATTCCTTCTATCCTTAGTGCAAACCTCACATTCCTTGGGTCCTTCGCAAACTCGGGGTACATCTCATCAAACCTTTTCAACTGTGTTCCATCGGCCGGGTGTGAAAGCTTACCCTCGTCCTGAATCCGCTCTTCATGCCACCAACACATCAGCTTTCCTTCTCGAGGGTTTGCAAACATATGCCTTAAGCGGTCGATTGGATTGAGATACCACATAACCAATTTGGGGAATCTCCTCTTGTTCTCGTCTATGCCTAAGCATGTATCTTCTTTGGAAGGTTCAGGCACACCCTTTTTCTTCCTCTTCTTCCTTTTTGAGGATGCTTGATCGTCGTCCTTGTAAATGTCATTCTGCTTGTAACGGCTAGTGCCACATGGTGGACATTTCTCTAGTTTCCCAAATGTTTCCCCTCGATATAGTATGCAGTAGTTCGGGCATGCATGTATTCTCTCAATTCCCATTGTCAACGGGCTAATAATCTTCTTTGCTTGGTACGTGTTCTCAGGCACAAAGTTAGGCTTCGATAGCAACCAGGATAAGAGTTTCATCAGATCGTTGAAGCTAGAGTCAGACCACCCGTACTTGGCCTTCAGAATCAATAGCTCGAGTACAAACCATAGCTCAGACAAATGAGTCGGACACCCCCTTTGACTTCTCGTTCACGCTATGGTGTGCAGCATCCACTACCACCTTGAAATGCTCTAACCCTTTCGCGCTCCCAATAAGGACATCCGCCTTAAAGTGCTTCAGCATTTGTTCCAGCTCATCTGCATCACTATCATCATCACCATATTGGCCTTCTAAACTCCCCGAAGGTATGCTTATGTATCCACCACCGCTGTCATCATTTCCATCAACACGAGAACATGTCATGTGAAGGTTGGCATCGAAGAATGTTTCACTATCATCTACATCTCCACATCCTATAAACCTGTATGTTCCTTGATCGGTTACTGGTAGTTCTGAAGGAGTGTCATGCTATCCATGATGGATCCAAGTGGAGTAGTCATCAACAAATCCTTCAATGATCACGTGTGACCTGATGGTGACTGCGTCTGCCTAGACCTTCAAATTTTTACACTTCCTATAAGGGCAACATATACCGGAAACCCCCTTGATCCTCTCATCCATCTTCGCAACATCAATGAATTTATCCAATTCAACACGGAAAGCCCTCTCCGTCCTTTTCATGGTATACATCCACCGATGAGCCATCTACAAATTAAATTTTCACAAAACATTCCGTGGCACATCTTGAGATAATAGACTATTGATCTCGTAACAAACTTACATTGTTTGACTGGTACAAATACAAGTGCTTTTAAAAACATACGTTTAAAAAAACTTGAATTTTGTACGTTGTAAACGTACACCTATGTTGCCTGGTTTGATTAAAATATATATAGACGTTAAACACATGCTTGGGTTTTCTTAAGATCCAGAGACAGTACATATATAAGAGTATATCCATATTGGAGGATTTAATTTATCGACATATGAAAAACCTATATTATGTCGAGAGAGAAAACATGTGATTATCTTAAGATCTACATAGGGAGAAATGTTTCTTAGCAACCTAGTGACAAATTTAATTCTATATTATCCTCAAGTGTAAAGATCCACAAAATTGTCCATCAAGATAGCTGTTTGGTATATATTCATACCTAGGTTCAATTAATTGGACCATGAGAGAGAGTGAGAGGTCAAGTGACAAGTACCTTGACCTCATATATGATGATAAGCCATTACCGAGATGTTTTGGAGGTTTTGCCGGGTTAGCTTCCATTGCCTTTGCGCTTCAAGTGTTTTGGCTAACCGATGGTGGTGTGAGTAGGCGTTGAGTTGTGGTGCTGTGTGTTTCGGTGTTATGGTGGTGTGGGAGATGACTAACAATCGTGCTCCGAGGAGACACACAGCTCTTGGCTGTGGTGTGCAGGTACACGGCCGTGCGGTGGTCGACGGCGTGGCTTGAGACTGGTGAGGATGCGTGCCGATGGACTGTGCGGTGGCGTGAGGGTGAGTTTGGTACTCGAGCCTTTGCCCATGCGACGGTGAAGGGCAATCGAGCTGGGCCACCGGATGCCGGGCGAGGCCGTGGCGTCCACTCCTGGCGCCAAGCTTGGAGGGCTCGTGGTGGGCGATGGCAGCGTTGTCGTGCTGTGGCAAGCTCGGGTCTTGGGGACTTGGAGTTTGGCACGCAGTGGAGGGACATGTGTCAAAGCCTGTGGTTTGTTGGTTGAACCAGAAAAACCAACGGAGGCCGGTTTGGTGGTTTGGGCCTCAAAACCATCAGAGAGGGTGAAGGCAGCATGGGCCAAGTCAAGGAGGCACGGCGTGCAGAGCGCTAGGGCCTTGGCGGGAGGCCAAGACACGTCCCAACATTGAGGGTTTGGCGGCTTTCCTCAAAACCGTCACCCAAGCTCAGGGTTTCCTGGTATCCCCCCCAAAACCATGGGCGACTTGGTGGCTCAAGGAGTCGGTGTACGTGGCATCATCGCGAAGCTTGCGTCAAGGCGAAGCAAAGTCGTGAAGGCGTCGTGTTCGTCCGATGAGGGATGGAAAAGTTGGATGGATTTACCCCCTGAGGGTATTCGGATAGTGTTCTTCATGTGAGGGCAAAATGGTCATTCGGACCATTTGCTTGTATATAGGAGGGGGGCAGCAGCCATCCGCCTCCACCTCTTCTCCATTTGCTCATTCATCTCATCTCTAGAAGGAGGTCCTCTCACTTTTGTTTTGGTGAGAGTTTTGGTAGGATTAGAGAGGGATTGAGTGTTGTGGCTCTTTGTTCTTGAGCTTTTCGTCATCCAATCTTTGTGTGTTGATTGGAGTGGCTTGTAACCGGACATCTTGATGCAAGAGAAAGATCATTTCCTGTCTCAAGTTGTCTCCCTCTCCATTATGCTGAATTCTATCTTTTTAGCCATTTTCGGAGCTTTTATCTTGTGATTTTCGTGCTCTCTGTGTGGCTGAGTTTTGGGCAGGTTTCCTGGTGGATTTGGAGGGTTAGATCCTGTGTGATTTCATCTTAGCAATGCCACATACATAGCTGTAGGACCAAGAAATGCGACCAGAGGGGGGGGGTGTGAATGGGAGCCTTTGAAAATTATCGCGATCAACAATTTGGCTCAAGATCCAAGTGTGCACCCCAACCCTAGAGTTCTAGGCAAGGTGTGGAATAGCTATGAGGAGCTACACCAACACAAGAATGCCCTAGGAATCCACGAGACAAAACACGGAAGCAAACGCGAAGAAACAGCACAAAAACCAGCAAGGTATATATCACCGGTTGATCCGATGCACAAAGGATTGAGGGCGTCGGTCAAATCGATGATACAGAGCCTGCAGTGAAGACAATCGAACACCAGTTGATCTGGCACTCACGTTTGAAAGGCGTCAGTTCAACCGACGACACTGCACCGGATAAACTGACAAATTCAAACGCAACGTCGGTGCAGTTGTCCAGAGCGGCCACATAATGCACACAACGATCACCGGTTAAACCGACGATAGCGCGCCAGATGAACCAATGAAATCAGCAATAACACCGGTGCAGTTGTCCAGAGAAGCTGCAAATCGAATTCAACTGAGCACCGGTTAAACCGGTGTGGAGAAAACTGAACCCGTCGGTTAAACGACCAAAACTGCGAATCCTGTGGTAACGCCGGATGAACCGATGCACGTTGAGGCTAATGCACCTGTGCAACCAACAGAAACCCCAAAAACCCTAACAGGCGACAAAACCACTCACCGGTTGATCCGACACACAATAATGCAAGCGTCGGTTCAACCGGCGATAAGGAAAAATTCTGCTCGAGCAGAGCAGAGTTTTTCCAGCCCGCGACCTGAGAAAAATTCGATGATTGAACGATCAAATCAGGTCCAAAGCAGCTCAAATTTTGGGGAGATGAAGATGATGACTTCAAGAACCCATCCCCAAAAGATCTCCAAGAAATTCCTCACGGTTGAAGTGGAATCGAAACAAATCGGAGCAAGAACGGGGTTTTCGGGATTTTCTAAAAACTCTGTTCTTGAGGGATCGCGACTCGCGGGGGATTTAGCACTTGGCTAGGGTGATTCAGGTCGCAAGGAAAGTCCTCAAGGAACACAGCAGCAAGTAGAAGAATCCCGAAACCAAAGAACTCAAGACCATGGAGGAATCAAACACCAAAAGCTCCAACAACATGAAACAGAGTTTGATTCAAAAGCCACGAGGGCACAAGGAGGGAAGGGCCTCCTTTCCCACGCAAATTCCTTACAAAAGCTTCAAGAATCCATCTCTCAAATCTCACCTTACAGGAGGAAGAGAGGAGGACAGGGAGAGGGAGGAAGAGAGGGCGCCTGGCTGCCTGTGTCCTTCTGTTGAGCGCCAGCCAGAGAACCGAGAGAGGGAGGGAGGGGCACTAGCCTTTTTGTCCTGCAGGGGCAGCGCCACCCACTCCCAATTTGCCTCCCTTTCTTGCCTTCCAAGCCTTCCTCTAAAGACTACAATACCCCTAAGTGCTGAAATTAAACTAAAGGCCCTTAGGGGCAAAACCGGAAAGATACATTGAAGACCATCCGACGGCTGCGACGACTTGGAGTAGTTTGCTTCGACCCGATGCAATCCCTCTGATGTCGCCACGCATCCTTCTGGAATCTTCACAGGGGCAGTTTTGGAAAAACTGTCGAAACCGAGTTCGGGGGGCGGTTTTGGAGCACCCGCCAAACCTTCCCGCGCGATGTTTCCGGCACACCCGCCAAGCCCAATGTCGCTATGTGTCCGACCTCCCGCCGGAACCCTCTCCGACTTGGCCGAGTCGACGCATCCTAGCTGTTGGTTTTTCTCGAGCTACCAACAAACTCCATGCCGTCCCGCCTTGGCTCCAGGAGTGGATCACAACGCGGCCCAGCAGTGGCCCAAGCATCTGGGCCGCCCTTCACCACCGCACGGTCGTCCGGTCGGGCCTCCAATGCCACCGCAAGGTCTCCCGCCTCCGCATGGTCGTCGAGCTCCCTGCCACCGCAACGCCGCCGCATGGTCCATCGGCACATGCCTCACTCTTGTCCAAACCATCTCGCTGCCACCGCGCCATCCGTGTACCTGCACACCACAGACCAAGAACCGGCGCAATCTCCACAGAGTCGCGACTAAACACAGTTAGTCCACTCCACATATTGGCAATCACTCATCACACCAAGGAGCAGGCCTCCACTGCCTCTCAATCTCCCCCTTGATGAGTGCATTGTCAACACCACACCCCACACGGGCACTGGTGAAACAAACAGATAACCAAAAAAGAAATAGAAAACAAAGAGAGCTAACTCAAGTGATCAAAAGCGAATGAAAGCCTGAAAAGATCACTTGAAGATAGCAAAGCCAAAAGAGTCAGCCCCCAAGACAAGGGCAACGGCTTGACGCACTGACTCCAAAACAACCCCTCAAGAAAGAGGCAAGGCTCAACACAGCCAAGCATGTGCAAAGTTGGTCCCTCCAGAAAGAGGCAAGGCTCAACACAACCCGCAAAGAGCATGAAAAAGCTCAAAACTCCCCCTGAAATGCAGCTCCCCCTCACTATGCAACTTTCCTCCCCCTGAAATACAGCTCCCCCTCACTATGCAACTTTCCCCCGATGTGTGCACACTCAAAAACTGGATCTCTCCCCCAAGGTTCACAATCTCTCCCCCTAAGGTACAAGAGATACCAATCAACAATCTCTCCCCTTTGTTGACAAAGCACACGTCAAGGAAACTCCCCCTGTCTAGATGCTCCCCCTGGAAATATGCCATGAAGTGCAAGCATGCGTGCCTAAAAAGCTTCCAGGTATAGAACAAGAGCATTTGCAAAGGTCGAAACAGCACAGCATATGAGGGTGCATATACAAAGACAATGCATTGGGAAGCTCATAAGAATATATCTATACAGATCATGAGCAAGCATTTGTCATTTGTAAAAGAAAAGGCATCACCATAAAGGACCTAGCATACTAGAAGGTAAGCAAGCATGCTAGTGCTAGCAAGAACATACCGGTGAGCTAACCAAAGCATATCACAGCAACTGCCACTCAAGCAACTGAAAACTTGTCAAGATTTTGATACCAACTGAAAACACTTAGTTTCTCAACAAGAAGAAGTGGTGCCAGGGGTTGAAAACTTGCAAGTGCTCAACTTAGTGAATGTACCAAGCCTAGGTCAAGGACCATAAGAAGCTTAAGATAGCACTCTCAGTCATCCACAGCCTTGTCCAAGTTCTCCAAAGGAGCAATCTCAGAACAAGATCAGTGGTGCAAGCAATCCCACCTGGATCTTTTCACTCAGACCAAATATTGGATTTTTGAAATAGATTCCAATTATAACACACCAACTGTTTGATTTTGCAATGCAACCATGAAGCAAAAGAGGGCATCTTGTTGCATATGAGAGCAAAGGACCTAACCACTAAGCATGATCAAGATAGCATAAGCATACAAACCTACACATGCTAGTAGCAAATCCTGAAGGTGACCATGTTTTATGATTTTCAAAGAATAAAATAGCTAAGTTCAGAGCCAATATACAACATATTCAAAGGAGCTAGCTACACATGGTCAAAGCATATATACAACTCATAGCATAGCACAAGCAAATGCAGATATCATACATGAGAAGCTGGTGCAAGTCTAATGCATATGAGCAGATGCAATGCTAAATGGTATGTACACAACAATGCAAGAAAAAGCAAAGAAGAAAGAAAAACCAATCCTAAACTACAGAAACAACTACCCAACTCAAAATGGGTAGCGCACGCCAAGCTCTCCCCGCAAGCGAGCATAGGTGGCTTGTTCTAGGGGCTTAGTCAGGATGTCAGCTACTTGATTATCAGTGGATACATGGGTCAGCTCGACATCTCCCTTCTCATAGTGATCTCTCAGGAAATGGAACCTCACGTCTATATGCTTGGAGCGATAGTGTAGGACGGGGTTCTTGGCTAAGCTTATGGCTGAGGTGCTGTCAATGAAAATAGGAACTCTGCCATAGGTTAGGCCATAATCGCTGAGAGTGCGTCTCATCCAAAGGATCTGGGAGCAGCAACTAGCAGCAGCTATGTATTCGGTTTCTGTGGTGGAAAGAGGTAAACTAGTTTGCTTGCGGGCAGACCAAGACACAAGAGAAGTTCCAAGAAACTGACAGGTACCTGAAGTCGACTTGCGATCAATCCGACACCCACCATGGTCAGCATCAGAAAAGCCAACCAATGCAAGAGAAGAGGAAGAAGAGTACCAAAGGCCAAACTCAGGAGTGTAGCGGAGGTACCTGAAAATCTTCTTCATAGCGTTCCTGTGAGAAGTGTGCGGAGAAGCCTGGAACCTCGCGCAGAGACAAACCGCGAACTGGATGTCGGGTCTGGTGGCCGTCAGGTACAAGAGCGAGCCGATCATGCTCCTGTACTCCTTCTGGTCCACAGCAACACCTTCAGTGTCCTCATCCAGCACCGTAGAAGTGCCCATAGGAGTCAGCATGGGACTGAGGTCCCCGAAGTCGAACTTCTTGAGCATGTCCTTGGTGTACTTGGCCTGGTGGACGAAGGTGCCATCCCGAGTTTGCTTGATGTGCAACCCGAGGAAGAACTGAAGCTCACCCATCATCAACATCTCAAACACCCTACTCATATCATCAGAAAAGCTAGAAACAAGAGAGTGAGAGGAGCCACCAAAGATAATATCATCCACGTAGACCTAAACCAACAGAAAATCAGTGCAACACCTGAGGAGAAACAAAGTCTTATGTACTGATCCCATGACAAACCCCTGCTTAAGCAAAAAGGCTCTCAACCTCGCATACCAGGCTCTAGGGGCTTGTTTCAGACCATACAAAGCCTTCTGAAGCTTGAAGACTCGGTCTGGAAACTTGGGACTCTCAAAGCCAGGAGGCTGCTTCACATAGACCTCCTCCTCTATAAACCCGTTTAGAAAGGCACTCTTCACATCCATCTGATACAGCTTGAACCCCTTCGAAGTTGCAAAAGCTAAGAAGATCCGGATGGCCTCTAAACGAGCTACAGGAGCAAAGGTCTCCTCATAATCTATCCCCTCCTGCTGGCTATAATCCTGAGCTACTAACCTAGCCTTGTTCCTCACAACCATCCCATCCTCACCCTGTTTGTTCTTGAAAACCCATTTGGTACCTATAGGGTGGCAATCAGGTGGAGGCTCTACAAGGACCCAGACTTGGTTTCGCTCAAAGTTTTCTAGCTCCTCATGCATGGCATTGACCCAGTTAGAATCAGATAAAGCGTGTCCAATATCTTTGGTCTCAAAGGAGTCAACAAATGCTGAATGAGCAAAACCAGCGATACTTGTTACATTGGACCTTGTGGTTCGCTTGTTAAGGTCACCTAGCATTTGTTGAGGGGGATGACGATGCTGAATGTGTCGCGGTGCTTCCCTTGTTGAAGTCGCCTCCTCCTCAGGTGCAGCTGGTGAAGCCTGAGTCACCTGCTCGATCGGCCCCCGGGAAGTAGAAGGTGTGGGGAGCGGGCCGCCGTCGTCGTCAGAACTCGATTCACCAGGAAGTGGGCCTGCAGCCGGCGCAGGGACACCACCATCATCCTCAAAAGCCTTAGGCTCATCCTCATCCTCGAAGATGTCCTGGCCAAACTCATCGTCACCTGCACACTCCACAGAAGCAGACAAAGAAGGAGTGGACTCGTCGAAGGTTACATTACAAGTTTTGACGATCCAGTTAGTCTCAAGAATAAGAACACGATAGCCTCTAGATTGAAGAGCATAGCCAAGAAAAATGCCATCAGAGCACCTAGACTCGAACTTATCAAGATTTCCCTCCTTCAAAACAAAGCATCTGCAACCAAAAGCACGCAGATGGGACACCTTGGGCTGTCGACCAAACCGCAACTCATACGAAGTCTTTTTCATGAATGAGCGAAGGAAGATGTGGTTGGCAACATAGCATACGGTGTTGATCGCCTCGGCTCAAAAAAGCCTAGGAGTCCTATGCTCATCAAGCATCGTCCTGGCCATCTCCACTAGGGTCCGGTTTTTGCGTTCAACCACGCCATTCTGTGGAGGAACATAAGGAGAGGAGTACTGGTGATCAAGACCGAAACCACGACAGAAGTCATCAAAACGAGCATTCTTAAATTCAGAGCCATTATCACTATTGGCCCTCATGGCATGTGGAAGTTCGTTCTATAACCTCAAGGCAAGGTCTCGAAAGTACTGAAAAGCCTCATCCTTAGTCTCCAAGAAGAAAACCCAAGGGTACCGAGAGAAGTCGTCAACGATCACAAGAATGTACCACTTCCCACCGACAGAGCGCACATGAGCAGGGCCAACAGTGTCCATGTGAAGAAGCTCGCCTGGGTGCGATGTCATCACCTGATTCACAGGTGGGTGCGGAAGGGAAACCATCTTCCCGTGATGACACGGGTGACAGACAAGGTCCTTGTCCATCTTGAGCTTGGGCAATCCTCGGATCAAATCAAGTGAGCTGAGCCTAACTAGTACATCAAAGCTCAAGTGACCGAGTCTTCTATGCCACTTCCAGAGCTCAGAGGACTGACCAGTCACCTGATAGTGAGAGGTGCTAGAAGAAGATCCAGAAAAGTCAATGCGAAACACACGACCTAGAGGAACAATGCTGTAAACGAATTCCCCTCTGGAATCAAGAACGCGCGAGCAACCTCTCTTGAAACTCACCTCAAACCCATCATCGAGAAGTTATGAAACAGAAAGCAGATTAAAACCAAGTTTATCAACAAGAGCAACCTCTCTTAGGGTGAAGTCATCAGAAATCCGAATAGTGCCAACTCCACGTACCTTTCCTCCGCTGTAATCCCCGAAGGTGATGTACTCTTTGTCCTTCATCGGGGTGAGGCTGGAGAACCATCTGTGACTCCCAATCATGTGGCGCAAACAACTGGAGTCCATGAGCCATATGTTCTCCAGGCCTCGAGTGTCCTGCTCAGTAGGAAGAAAACGAGCAGGCAAATGGCCCGACACTGGGGTTAGCACAGAAAGAAGCAAACCAATATCGTGCCATCTACTCGAAAGCAGGGTAAGTATCCTCAAACGAAAACTGTGGCTGGCGACCACCACACTGAGGAAAACATGGTGCGCCTCCGCCACCAAAGCCTCGGCCACGCTGACCACCACTGAAAGCACGGTGTGGAACAGGGCCGGCGAAACCACCAACAGGAGCGCAGTATCCACCACCGCCTCCCCCTCCTCCACCTACACGACGTGGCCTGGCATCCCGCCTCTGCCCACGTCGAGCTGGAGCATGTCCACCGGCTGGCTGGTGGAACACCTCCGGAGCACGCCTCTCAAGATGCCTGCGCTCAAACCTCAACCTCCGAAAGCAAAACTCTGCCAAGTGACCACCCCTCTCGCACCACTCACACTGGTAAGGCTCTCTCTTGTGTGTAGGCTGTGGTGTAGGAGCTGGGGCTCTCTGAGGTACTCTGGGGGGCTGAGTCCTCACCTTGGGCTTAGGAATAGGCTTGCCACTAGGAGGGAGTGTATCCAGTCGGTTCTTGAGGTGGTTAGGCTTGGGAACCCACACTGGATTCTTAGGTGGAGCTTTGGGTGGCTCAGTGAGAATCCCATCATTGACTAGTGCTGGCTTAGGGACTGGTGCTGGCTTAGGGACTGGTGGAGCTGTGGAAGAGGAAAGTGCACTCACACTCGGCTCGAGCATCTCACCAATATTGCCATAGGGTTGAACAAAGTCAGCAGGAGTAAAAGCAAAACCAACCCCAACACCATCAGGACGCTTAAACTGCTAAACCATCATGCCCAACTGAGGCTCACAGGCGGACACCCAACTGAGAATCTCCCGAAGGTGGGAGTTCTCCTCCTCCATCCGGGTCTTGTCCTTCCATGCCTCCTCAAGCTCAGAGATCAGGCTTGGGCACACAGTACAATCAGCAGAGCAAGAGCTAGGGACTGTGGATTTCTCCAACTTCCTCAAAGCAGCAGTCTTCTCCTTAAGCTCTTCTCTAAGCGTTGGGCACTCCTTACAAGCACCCAAGAGGGTAGGCCGGGACTTGAGCTCGTCCAAGGCCTTCTTGCCCATCTCGAGCTTGAGCAAGTTCTCATCATACTTGCTCCTGAGCTCGGACAGGTTAGACATCAAACCGATGCACTGACTGCACTCATCCTCCTCCTCACAATCCTCCACTACAGGGGCAGACTGAGCAATCTCTAGAGCTAGCTTGACTTCCTTCAGCTCCTGTCTCAAAGCTCTAAACTGCCTCTTAGCATCCTTAATGATCAAGTCCTGATTATCTAGAGCAGTGTAAAGATCCTCCAACTCCTCAGTGAGTGGGGTGCTTGGGACGTACCTCAGAGCTTGGCTCTGGCTGAAGTACAGGCTCTGCCATAGTGGAAGGAGTCCCGTCAGCATCGGAGTCAATAGCCATGGTGTAGAAACCGGCCGCCTTCCCAGCATGGAGGCAAAGGCCAGTGAAGCCCTCCGTGGCCTTCTTCTTGCTGCTCCGCTTCTTCTCGCCGCGGTGGTGTGAGTTGGAGTCACTGGAGCTGGATGAAGACGAAGACGTCGAGCTCTGGCTGGTGGAGGAATGATCCTCACTCTGGGTGACGAATGCCTGCTTGCTCTTGTACTTGCCGATGTTCTTCTTCTTCCACTCGTGGTGCCGCTTGGAGCGTCCGCCCTTCTTCTTGTGGGAGTCCCCACTCTTGTGCTTGTGGCGGTTGTCACACCCGGTTTTAAGAAGAAAACCGAATGCATATCTATATGTATGCCAGGATCAAGTTTCATACATATAGAGACATCATAAGTGAATAATCAGTAACAGTATCATGTAAAAGAGAATTACAACAAATAGAAGATTATCAGAGTTATACAGCTTATTCTGGAAACGAAGGCTTCAACTTCACAGGCAATCGACTGGGGGTTGCGTACGCTTAGAACTCAGCAACATCTTCAACAGACTTCATACATCTTTCCTTCTGAGCAGCAGTAAGCAAGGGTGAGTACACTTATGGTTGGTACTCAGCAAGGCCACAAGAAATAACCAGAATGTGATTTAAATCCATCTTTAAGTTTATTAATCATGTGAGGGTCCAAGCCGCTCTTGACCGTGAGCACGGCTAACCGGTTAGTTTTAACTCTGCAGAGGTTGTACACTTTCACCACAATTCGCGTAAAAGTTCCGAAGAACTTTGAACCCAACCACGCATATGTGCTGATCAGGCACAATACCACACTTCCGAGGTGTGATTGCATAGGGACGCTATGAGGCCTTTACAAAGAATCCCTATATGTATGTGTTGGTCCCTGCTGTGCGGTCCCTCAGAAGACACAGCTTCCTTCACCCGCTCCACAACACAAACTCATAACCACCAAGCGGAACAACCCCAACACAACATATAGTTCATCTAATTACTTAGCCAAGACCAGAGCCATATAGTATTGTGGTTGTACGGTTTTCTTGGGTGGTTCTCCATGTTCCAATTATATCATAGTACTCTTGTATATAAGCATAGATAGAAGGATGGTTAGGGTCACTTGCCTTTCTCCAACGAAAAGCTACTCTTACTGCTCTTCAGCTTTTGCTCACTTGGAACTCTTGATCTTCAACCTTCAAACAGCGATCCTTCTACTCGGAGCAAACATCGGGCAAACATACAAAGCAAACAACAAGATACATCTAAGAACAATACACCAAAACAAAAGAAAGACTTTAAAAGAACGCACTAAAGGATAGGGCTCGTTGCTACGATTACGAGGGCGCAAGAAACATAGAAAACGGAACTAAAACGGTGATTCTATAGACTAAACGATGCTTCAGAGATCTAGTCGCGATTAACTAAAGGTTAAGGACTAACAGAAAAGATTCGTAAGACACAACAAAGTGTGCTCACAGCAGATAAAAAGGTTGTAGAGCTATTTCACACATCACAAGGATCACGTGAGCGCAAGAATCACTGAAAACGGAGTTAAAACGTGAAAGATATGGCTAAAACAGTGCACCAGGGACTTGTTTGCGATAGATTTAAACTTCCAGGGGCTAGCTTTAAAGAAACCATGGACTAAAACATAATTAAACCTAACTCACGAGGGTTAGAAAGCAAAACTACACTTCCCGGACGGCGGGTTCTATTTCCTAAAAGGTCAGGGTCTAAAACAGAAATAAAAGGACTTAAACCTAATTACTTTTGAACTATACTGGACTGTGGGTTTATTTCCATAAAACATAAGGGCTCTTTCGCAAAAGTGGCTCGGTTGACCGGTATTGGATCTGTTGACCTCGGGTCAGATCTAATCGGGGCCGTTGGATGAGGATCGAACGGCTGGGGAGAAATGGGGCGAAAGGAGCGGCGGCGCACTGCGCCGGCGGCGAGCTAGCGGCGGCGAGCGGCGGCGCGGTCGCCGGACTTCGCCGAAAACGGCCGTCCGGGGCTCGGATTTAGGCGCGGATCGGCCTGGGATCTAGAGCACGATACGGGGAATGCCACGGCGGGGTCTGCGCGAAGCCTAGACATGGTGGAGAGCACGTTCGACGGCGAGGTTGCTCGGCAGGGCGATGGCGAGCGAACGGGCATGCACGGGAGCGAGAGGGAGAGGGGAAGGTGACCAGTGAATGTTCTCACCACAATGCGGAGCTCCGGAGGCGGCTTGCGGAGGCGAGCGAGCGGCGGAGCGGTGAGATTTACGGTAGAATCGAGCTCGAGCGGGGCTCCAATGGCGGCGGCGATTTAGGGCTAGGGTTTGCGCGAACTGGGGGGGGCGGCTGCGGTTCGATAGGGTTTCCAGGGGGAGCGGCGTCACTTAAATAGGGGCGAGGTGGGGCCACCTTGGTGGGCGCGCCAAGGTGACGGGCGGCGAGGCGTGGCGCGGCCGGACTCTGGCTCGAGTCCGAGCCGCGCACGGGAGGAAGGAGACGGTCCCGACAGGTGGGGCCTACCTGTCGGCGGCAGAGAGGAGAGGGGGCGCGAGCTGGGCCGGGGAGAGGGAATTGGGGCGGCGGGATTGGGCTGCGCGGGGAGAAAAGGGGAAAAGAAAAAGGGCTGGGCCGGCTGAGGCGTTTTGGGCCGAAAGAGGCTTTTTTTTCTTTCTTTTGCAAGAGATTCAAACAAATTCAATTTGAATTCAAATTTGAAGAATTCAAATTCAAATTGAAACACAACATTAAAACAATGCAAGGGTAGCATGAGTGCAACACACAACCAACTTCATTTTAATTTTTTTTAAATTCAAACAAACTTTATTTATTTTTACTAAATTCCCTGTGAAGAAAAGAAAATGTTACGAAAATTTTAAAATTATGAGAAAATTGATTATTTATTTTTAATTTTAATCACATCCTGAAATTCAAAAATTTCAGGGTGTGACAGCGGTGCTCGCGGTACTCCTCGTGCCTGGAGCGGTCATCCTCATCCTTGGAACTCTTCTTCTTGGGACACTCGGTGGCGAAGTGACCGGTCTTGCCGCAGTTGAAGCAGGTCTTCGCTCGTGCTTGTCTGTTGTTGAAGGCGCTGGAACTTGTGGATGATCAGTGCAAGCTCCTCATTTCCCAGCACCTCCAACTGCTCATCTATCACAGACATAAGAGAAGACAAGCAAAAACCTCCAAGAGAAGGGTTAGAGTTAGCTCCAGAGTTGCCTACCAGGGCCATCGACTTGGAGGCGGAGGCATCAGCATGATTACCTTCCATCTTAGCTCGAGAGAGCTTCTCCGCCGCCGAAGCCCTGAGCTTGCTGAATAGCTCATCCACGGTGAGGGTCTCATAGCTAACAGACTCTATGATAGTCTGGACCTTCACCTCCCAGACCTTGCGATCAAGAGCATAGAGAAGCTTCATAGCCTTCTCATGATCAGAGTAGGTCTGGGTGCCCTGTGGCTGGTTCGCACGCAGCTTGTTCACAATCGACTAGAAACGACTGAACATGGTGTCGATGCTCTCACCCGGCAACTGAGTAAAGTTCTCATATTCCCGCTGGTGAGTCTCATACAGCCTCAACTTGACATGGTTGGTTCCCTCATGGAAATTGGCCAACCGTGCCCAAATCTCCCGGGCTGTGAGAAGGTAGCTGACACGATCGAACTCAGGGCGAGCGAGACAGGCTATGAGAGCATTGTACGCCTTGCTATTGACCTAATGTCTCCTAGTCTGAAGCTCGGTCGTGCGGACCGCAAGGTTCACATAGTCAGGGTCCACGCAAATCTCCCAGACTTCGGAACCTAGACTCAGAAGATAGGCACCCATGCGCACCTTCCAATAGTCATAATCGGTTCCATCGAAAATCGGGGGTTTGCCAGGAGAACCCATGGTCACACAACGGTTTTGAACCGAGGAAGGCTATAGAGAAACCATCCCGGCTCTAATACCAATTGTAGGACCGAGAAATGCGACCAGAGGGGGGGTGAATGGGAGCCATTGAAAATTATCGCAATCAACAACTTTGACTCAAGATCCAAGTGTGCACCCTAACCCTAGAGTTCTAGGCAAAGTGTGAAATAGCTATGAGGAGCTACACCAACACAAGAATGCCCTAGGAATCCATGAGACAAAACACGGAAGCAAACGCGAAGAAACAGCGCAAAAACCAGCAAGGTATATATCACAGGTTGATCCGACGGACAAAGGATTGAGGGCGTCGGTCAAACCGATGATACTGAGCCTGCATTGAAGACAATCGAACACCGGTTGATCCGACGCTCAAGTTTGAAAGGCGTCGGTTCAACCGACGACACTGCACCGGATAAACCGACAAATTCAAACGCAATGTCGGTGCAGTTGTCCAGAGCGGCCACAAAACGCACACAATGATCACCGGTTAAACCGACGATAGCGCGCCGGATGAACCGATGAAATCAGCAATAACACCGGTGCAGCTGTCCAGAGAAGCTGCAAATCGAATTCAACTGAGCACCGGTTAAACCGGTGTGGAGAAAACTGAACCCGTCGGTTAAACGACTAAAACTGCGAATCTTGTGGTAACGCCGGATGAACCGATGCACGTAGATGCTAATGCACCTGTGCAACCAACAGAAACCCCAAAAACCCTAACAGGCGACAAAACCACTCACCGGTTGATCCGACGCACAAGAATGCAAGCATTGGTTCAACCGGCGATAAGGAAAAATTCTGCCCGAGCAGAGCAGAGTTTTTCCAGCCCGCGACCTGGGAAAAATTCGATGATTGAATGATCAAATCAGGTCCAAAGTAGCTCAAATTTTGGGGAGATGAAGATGATGACTTCAAGAACCCATCCCCAAAAGATATCCAAGAAATTCCTCACGGTTGAAGAGGAATCAAAAGAAATCGGAGCAAGTACGGGGTTTTCGGGATTTTCTAAAAACTCGGTTCTTGAGGGATCGCGACTCGCGGGGGATTTAGCACTTGGCAAGGGTGATTCAGGTCGCAAGGAAAGTCCTCAAGGAACACAGCGGCAAGTAGAAGAATCCCGAAACCAAAGAACTCAAGACCATGGAGGAATCAAACACCAAAATCTCCAAACAACATGAAACAGAGTTTGATTCAAAAGCCAGGAGGGCACAAGGAGGGAAGGGCCTCCTCTCCCACACAAATTCCTTACAAAAGCTTCAAGAATCCATCTCTCAAATCTCACCTTACAGGAGGAAGAGAGGAGGACAGGGAGAGGGAGGAAGAGAGGGCGCCTGGCTGCCTGTGTCCTTCTGTTGAGCGCCAGCCAGAGAACCGAGAGAGGGAGGGAGGGGCGCTAGCCTTTTTGTCCTGCAGGGGCAGCGCCACCCACTCCCAATTTGCCTCCCTTTCTTGCCTTCCAAGCCTTCCTCTAAAGACTACAATACCCCTAAGTGCTGAAATTAAACCAAAGGCCCTTATAGGGGCAAAACCGGAAAGATACATTGAAGACCATCCGACGTCTACGACGACTTGTTGTAGTTTGCTTCGACCCGATGCAATCCCTCTGATGTCGCTACGCGTCCTTCTGGAATCTTCACTGGGGCAGTTTTGGAAAAACTGCCGAAACCGAGTTCGGGGGGCGGTTTTGGAGGACCCACCAAACCTTCCTGTGCGATGTTTCCGGCACACCCGCCAAGCCCAATGTCGCCACGTGTCCGACCTCCCGCCGGAACCCTCTCCGACTTGGCCGACGTCGACGCATCCCAGTCGTTGGTTTTTCCTGAGCTACCAACAAACTCCACGCTGTCCCGCCTTGGCTCCAGGAGTGGATCACAACGCGGCCCAGCAGTGGCCCAAGCATCTGGGCCGCCCTTCACCACCGCACGGTCGTCCGGTCGGGCCTCCAATGCCACTGCAAGGTCTCCCGCCTCCGGATGGTCGTCGAGCTCCCTGCCACCGCAATGCCACCGCATGGTCCATCTGCACGCGCCTCGCTCTTGTCCAAACCATCTCGCTGCCACCGCGCCATCCGTGTACCGGCACACCACAGACCAAGAACCGGCGCAATCTCCACAGAGTCGCGACTAAACATAGTTAGTCCACTCCACGTGTTAGCAATCACTCATTACACCAAGGAGCAGGCCTCCACTACCTCTCAATAGCTGCACAAGATCTTCCTCGAATCCCCACTTTCCCTTGTGTTCATCTAGTTCTTGGTCACCTTCTTTCACTCTTTGTTGCATCCAATCCGAGAGTTCTCTTGATCTTTTTTAGTATATCTTTTGTGGATAGACTCTCTTATGGATTGAGGTTGTGCTCCTAAAGTTTCATGTGTTTTAGTGAAGGTTTGCCCAAGATTTGATTCATTCCCGTGTGAGTTCACCGGCTGTCCAGATTTTAGAGTTTTGGTCAGGTGCTCAAACACCGGACAGTCTGGCGTACCAAAACTCTTCCAATTGAGCTGAAACTTCGTGGAGATGTTCTTTATGATCATGTGATTCTCCAGATAAAATTTCATAATTTTTGGAGCTCATTGGGCTGGGTTTTGAGAATTGTTTTGTGAGTGGTGTCAGGCTGACAGAGACACCGGACCGTCCGTCGCTTGCTGTCCGGCGTGCTTGTCTTTTTCAGTTCATGATCCAAAAATATTATCCAAATAAGCTGAATTTTTAGGAAAACACTTCTGAGGCCTTTTAGTAGCTCCAGTAATTTTTACAGAATTTTTGGAGCACATTTGATTAGGGTTTTGCTCTTCCTTTTGGAGCTGTGTCTGCTGTCAAACGCCGGACCGTCCTGCGTAGCAAACTTGCTCCTTTTGAGCTGAGTTTTTCTGAGCTGGTTCCCAATCCTCTGGAGTTGCTGTGGTAATTTTTGGGGATTTTTCTTATGCCTTTTGGCTGGCCTTTGTCCATTTCTTTTGGGACCCTGTCGCGCAATCGTGCTCCTCTGTCCTTGTCGTCCGGCATGTCACGGCAGAACGTCCGGCGTGACACGGCGGACCATCCAGCGTGTGCTGGCCTATGTCTTTTCGTGTGGAGTGCTCTCAGTTCCTCTCATCTGACGTGCATCGGCGGACCATCCGGCGTTCATCGGCGGACCATCCGGCGTGTGCTGCCGAGGCAAGCTTGCCCTCTTCGTGCACCTTTTTCAATAGGCGTTTTCACGAGGGCTTTTTCATGTTTGGTCCTAGTCTAGTAGCTATCCTTAGCTATGTGGGCCTTTTCGGTCCTTCAGAGAGCCATAAATGAGAGACAGAGCGTCATAAATGAGAGTAATATAAGTAGATTCACCAACTTTTCCTTCATGATACTTAAATCTAACAAAGGGATAGTGCAGCCTTACCTCAATAAGTTTGGATCTTCAAAGAAATAAAAATGAAAACCTCCCCCTCTCCTTTTCAATTCTTGGAAGCCATTGTTAGGCTCCAAGCTCCTCCAAATGTCGCGAGGAGAAAGAAAGTGTCTTATATACGCTTGGATTAGCAGAGGTAGTCCAAAACGTAGGCCGCCTCTGATAAATAAATAGCAGAGGCGGTCCATAACTTAGGCCCCCTCTGACAAATAAATAGCAGAGGCGGTCCAGGGGTGATGTTGAGGCAAACCACCAACCAGTGTCAAGTGCAAGGAGACCTTTTGAATTGACCTGACGAATGCTCACCTAATGCAGCAATCCTAAAAGCATAGTAGTTCACCTTGATAAAGGAAGCGTCATAGCTAGTAGAGCCACCACCAAAGTTCCCCGGCCTTCTGCCTCAGAAGCTCAGATTTGCGCACAGTGATACAGAGCATAGGGGGGATAAAGGAGGAATACGTCTGGCGATTGCAGGTGGCACAGCCAGAAGCAGCAGATCTGAGCTCCTGGTACATGTTTTATCTGTTTTAATCAATGACATCTCAAGTCCTCTGTTCATTTTTTCTTTCTCCAGCAAAGTTGGTCGATTTCTTCTCCCACGATCAATGAATATACACATTCTGCTTTTGCTGCAACTGTTTTGAGCAAACAAAACTGGTGATTGTTCTGCCCATTATCAGGTCCTAGGGGCAGGAAACTTAGAAGTCATATAACATAAGTACAATACGTACGTGATCTCCGTTGATTCTTTTGAGCCAGAGGAGAGGACGAATACGTCTGAGCTCAGCTGGTACATCTTCTGTTCTAACCAAGGACAGCTCAAGTCCTCTGTTTAGTTTTTCTTGCTCCATACTCCATTGAGGTTCATCGATTTACAATCAACATCGACACCCTCTGCTCTGAATGCAACTGTTTTCAGCAAACAAACACTGATGATTATTGATCTGGTGGCTATTGTCAGGTACTGAAGGCTGGATATTCACAAGTCATACATCACAAGTAGGAAACCTACGTGATAACGCTTGGTTCTTCTAAGCTAGAGGCTATTTATCTTCAGGGACTAATCGACCACATCGTTCTCCCAATTCTCATCTACTGAAGGCTGAAAGCTCAAAAGGCATAAATCATAATTACAGCACAAGATCCTATTCCATTGCTTTGTGAGTTGAAGCTACGATATGTTAATCTTAAACACCATTACTTTTCTATTTGACATGCTCAAAAGTCTAAATCTCCTCATACATACACATGTACATATGCATGAGAAAATGCGCGTACACGCATCTGATTCTATTGCCGCTGACCACGCATCTCTGCAAAACACCAGCCGACCAGCGTCCGTCCCCATGGACGCACGTCTGTCTCTGCAACACAAAGCGCGACGCACGCAGCATGACTTTATCGGTCCCATGTGCTTATTGCTTGGCAGCCTGTTGCAATAATTACGTTTTGCGTACAAGCTAAACAAACAGACTTGCCAAGTTTTTAATCTCCTATTGCAGCCATAAAAAGATAGGCAGAAAATCGTGTGACCCATGTTCGCTAGCTACAACTAGTCTATGGGCCCGTTTGGAACGCAGGAATTCCACAGGAATCCCATAAGAATTTCACAGGAAACAGTTCAATTTCACAGGAAAAACGCAGGAACATGGAAATTTTCCCGTGTTCCAAACAGGCCCTATATTTCTGCTGTGCATATAGTTGCAAGTAACTCACTTAAAATTAGGCAATACTAGTCCACCAACCCGTGTTCCTCCACGGGCTAGAACTATAGCAAATATAAACATTAATTAGGTGGTTGTGGATAAATTTAATACATACAACTAATAAAAATACTTATATTTGTTTTTTTCTTTCTTTGTCATCTGTCCACGCGCTCACATTTTCTAACTGTAATAATGCTTTCTTAGTTTGTATTCTATATTGATTGCGATAAACTAATAATTAATTATATAACTTTTATCATCTACGTTGATAGTTTCTCACCCTTCAAAATGTGTCCTTAACATATTATTTTACGATTTAAAATTTGTCCACAGGAACTAAAAGTTAGGAGATTAATAACATAAGGAAAGTGATCAACATAGGTAACACGTCAATAAGGGGACACATGTGCCTTAACTCAACCTTACTAAATTAAACTGTATGAGAATTTCTAAAACATAAATTATCATGGAACATAGGGAGTACCTTGAAATCTATGTTTAAATATGTCATCTACTTTTTTATCCCTGATGTGGTGATGTACGAATCTAGATTTCCTTTTAAACTTTTGTTAATTTAGTTACTTTCTATTTATCTATTTTCTAATAATAGCTAATACTGGTAAATGTAGATGAAGTTTTTTAATTTTAAAATGACATAGATGTCTAATTTATATGAATATATTGGGTGTGTAGATTATTTACTATAATATATAATATGGTTTTCTATTTAACTTTATAAGATTATATTAAAGAAATTAAACATGTGTGAAAAATTACATGTAATTTAGAGGGTTATTTTAAATAATATTTCATAATGTAAGTGGGTAATTCAAATACAATTAAATGGGTTACCTTAAATCATCTCTTATAATATAGATAATTTGAATATATAAATTTAGTGTGCTTCTTTAAGTTCTATTTTATAGGGTTGTATGTGAATTTGTTTAAAAATAGAATGAATGCAATAATTATTTCTATAGATATTTGTTTTTTAAAATATTTAATACTTACTCTATCAGTCTAAAACTATAAACCACAACTAAGATTTGATTCAATGTTTGGCTATCTATTATATTTAATAAAATTGTATATATAATATTTATTTTGTTGTGTTTTTCGTTCTTTCTAAGTATTTTATGTATTACGTTTATTGAGTATTTTCACTAATTATTTTAATATTACTAGCTAGATGTTGTACCACAACGAAAAAGTAAAACTTTAAATGGTCCTCCAAGATGTATCGATGCATGGATTGATTGAAAGTTAATAATAAGAAGAAATAGAAAAAAGATTTTTAATGGTCCTCCAAGGTGTGTTAATAATAAGGTAAAATAAATAAAGAGAATTTAAATGATCCTCTATGAGGAATCGATGCATGGATTGATTGCGGTGGGAAATGGGTCACCATTGGCTACTAATAATCAGGGATATAAATAGAAGGCGAGATGTTTCTGATTATTGTGGGATTTTCTAGACTTTTTTCTTTTTTTCTAGAGCGCTTCATAAGCCGTGCATGCTTTTCATCTCCAATTAGTAATAGTAAGATGCTCAGTTGCAGTTGTTCTCATCCACAACTACAAACCATTTCAATGTCCCAGTTACAACTTGGATCATTAAAACCGTTGCATCTAGGACCGATGAGGCGATTGCAATTACAACTAAGGAATATACTCAGTCGCAATTGGCCAGATCCCGTGCGTGACTGCAACCGCTTCACTGCCGCCGTAATTACAACTAGGATCTTTAAATCGGTTGCAACTAGGACCAATAAAGCGATTCCAGTTACAACTAGAGAATATGCTGAGTTGCAATTGGCCTGACACCACAATTGCAACCGCTTCAATACCCTGGTTACAACTATGATTATTAAGCATGTTGCGACTTAGCTTGGACCAGTAAGACGAGTGCAATCCGGCTTAGTTAGTTACATGACAAAGGGTAACTAAAAAAGTAATTACTCTCGTGCAACTAGCTTACTATCCTAGTATATGTTTTGTTCTAACCAAAGACTACTCAAGTCCTTTGTTTTGTTTTTTCTTGCTCGATCCATACTCCTGTTAAGTTCATCAATTACCATCAACATCCACACTTTCTGCTTTCAGTGCAACTATTTTCAGTAAATAAAAATGTATTATTATCCTGCCTATTGTTAGGTACTGAATCCAGGAACTCAGAAGTCACACATCACAAGTAGGAAATAAGAGTAATTAGAGTTGATTCGTCCGAGCTAGAGGCTATGGTATGTTCATCTTGAGGAACTAATCAGCCATCTGTTCGAGATCCTCATCTGCTCCTTTGTGAATCGAGGCTATGGTACGTTAATCTTAAACACTGTTACCTTTCTCTTTTACATGCTCCAAAGTACGAAATCCCCTCGTATATATAATGCTTCTTGTTTCATGTGATAACAGGAACAAGAAGGCTTGACGAGACTGTTTGCGGCCACAGTTGTGCAGCTCAAAGACTAAAAGGCTAAAGAGCTCAGCTTCAGGCTAGCAGTCTACCTGTTTTCCCAGGTCAGACATCAATGTCATCAACTACTGTTTCATATAGGTGTATCAGATGGTGCCAGTCATACATCATGTTAGCAAAATAACAAAGAAACAATCATGCATGAAAAAAGCGCCATAGGATTCAGTTAGTTTGGAACATGCATAACCCATAATTTATTGAGAGTACAGCTAGTTTTTGCAGATCATTTTTTTTTGTTTCAAAAGTAGCAGCTCATGTTCAATTTGGTCTGCAGGATTTTTGGGAAAGGAGACACTTTCAAAATAAATGATGGCCAGTATCGAAGGTGCTGCTGTGTCTGCAATTTTGAAAATTTTGGCAAACAAGTTAGCTCCATCGATGTTGAAGCAGTACAACTCTATAGTGGGTGTGACAATGGATCTCCAGGATCTCAAGGGTCGATTTGAGGATATCAGCTCCTGGCTAGAAAAAGCAGGATGTAAAACAACGGATAATGATCAATTTTTCATCAGAAAATTGAAACACGTCGCATACGACGTTGATGATATTGTTGATGAGTTCCATCTAGAGGCTGAGAAGCATGAAGCTGAAGTTGCCAACAATATTGTGTCAAAATGTCTCTGCACAAAACCAAAATCATATCTGTTTCAATTCAAGGCTGCCCTCAAGATCAAGGCTATAAAGAATAGATTTGATGCAATAGTGAAGCAAAGAACTGACTTCAGTGCAATAGTAAACAGTTTGCCGGAAGGTCATCCTGTTCCACACATGAACAGGACTGCCAAGGCAACTCCAACAGTGCCAAATGTTGCTGTGGCATCAATAATATGTGGAAGAGAGCGAGAAAAGCAGGAAATAATATCTAAACTGGTGGACAAAAATAACCAACAGATAATCAAGATAGTCTCCATAATTGGGCTTGGTGGCTCTGGGAAAACTGCCTTGTCTAACCTAGTTTTCGGTGATGGTAACACCGTAAAGGATCATTTTGAAGTAAGAATATGGGTTCATGTGCCCCAAGAATTTGATGTCCAACAGCTTATGATGAAGATGTTTGAAGCCATTACTTATCAAAAATCTGAACATCATTCCATACAGAACATAATTCAAACTATAGCAGATACGTTGACTGGAAAGAGGTATTTGCTTGTATTAGATGATGTTTGGACTGTGGACCGAAGTCAATGGGAAGATTTTATGTTATATATAAAGAGAGGAGCACCTGGAAGTAGTATTTTGTTGACAAGTCGCAACAGAAATGTTGCAGAAGCAGTGGAATCAACAGATCTGTCGAAGTTGTCGTCCTTGTCTAAGGATGATAGCTGGACAGTGTTCACTCAGATCATTGGTGAGGACATAAAAGGTTTGGACTCTGAATTATTGGAAGTTGGGAGAGAGATTGTGAATAAATGTGGTGGGGTGCCACTTGCAATTAAAGTTCTTGCAAATGTCCTTCGTGGCAAGACACGTATAGAACAATGGAAGGCCGTGAGAGACAGTAATCTACTAGATGCTGAGGATAAAGAGCATAGAGTATTAGCAAGCTTGATGTTGAGCTATTCCCATTTACCATCCCATCTGAAACGGTGCTTCACAATATGTTCATTGTTTCCTAAAGGCCTTCCGCTCGATAAACAACAATTGGTTGACCAATGGATTGCTCACAATGTGATTAGTTTGACTCATGGTTACAATTGCTTGGAGGATGTTGGCGACGAGTGCTTCAATTCACTTGTGCAAGTTTCTTTTCTCCAGGATGTGAAGGAATATTTTGGGAGAATGTGTTGCGAGATGCATGATTTGCTTCATGATCTTGCCTAGTTCATCTTGGATGAGCAAATTTCAACTAATGTGCCAAAGGATGCAACCAGTTGCACAAAATACCCCAGATACTTTTACCAAATTCAATTGGTGACTGTAATATGCTTTCAAGCATTTATCTTTGCCAGTGCATGGAGCTTGCAGCCTTGTCAAATTCTATTGGTAGAAATAAAAAGCTAAGAGTTCTTAAACTAGATCATACCAAGATTAAGGAGCTACCAGTAGTTATAACAAAATTGAGAAATCTACAATGTTTGAGTCTACGTAATTGTTATAGGCTGGTAGAGTTGCCCAAAGGCATCGGAAATTTGGATAAGCTTCAATTTTTTAACCTAGAATATTGTGTGCAGCTAGTAGAGCTACCTAAAGAAATTAACAACTTGGAGAAGCTTCAAGTTTTGAACTTGGAAAATCGTGGGGAACTGGTAAATCTACCTGAAGGCACTAGCAAGTTGGAGAAGCTTCAAGTTTTGAACCTCGAAGGCTGTAGGAAGCTGGTAGAGCTGCCTGATGGCATTGTCAAGTTTGAGAGGCTTCAAGTTTTGAACCTGAAAGATTGTGAAGAATTGAGAGGGATGCCTATAGGCATTGGACAATTCAGCAGTCAACTACAAAAGTTGCCCTTATTTGTTGTGGGTAACGGTAAAAGTTTGCTGGAATATCAGAGCTCGCAAATGTAGGTAGGAATAGTGAAGGTCTAATTATCAGAGGTATTTCACATGTGTTGGAGAAAGATGATGCACATAAGGCATGCTTGAAAGAGAAGACAAATTTACAGAGGTTGAAGCTAGAATGGAAGATGCGTCAGAAAGGTGAGGTGAACACTGAGTTTTTCTTTAATGAAAAGGTGGACACTATGTTGGAGGAGGCTGTACTTGATGGCCTAGAACCGCCAGCTGGGATTAAAGAGCTAGAAATTTGTGGGTACTCAGGCGAGAAATATGCATGGTGGATGCAGAATCAGGTTGTTGGTACTGAAGTAAAGGGGCAAGCTTGCTTCCAATTTTTGAGGGCGATGAAGCTATCTGATTTCCAAGGATTGAAGCATCTACAAGGGCTTGTGGAACTTCCTTGTCTGGAGGAGCTTGAGCTGCACAAGATGCCTTCTCTTGAGAGCATAAGCTGTGGCCCATTTCCTTCACTGGTGAAGTTATTAATGGATGATCTACCTAGATTGGAAGAAGTGTGGTTGGTAGCAGAGAGGACCATGTCTGATGGAGAAGAGGGAGGAAACTGCAGCAATTGTGCACCTCACTCGGGACAGGTCCGAGTTGGTAATTGCTTGACATGTCTGAATATATCAAATTGTCTTACATTGAAGATCAAGACATTCTGAAAGTGATCGGGTGCTCTAGCCTAAGAGGGGGAGGGGGTGAATTAGGCACTAATAAAAACTTAGACCTATGGCTCCAACTAGTTTGCACAAAGCTTAAACTAAAACAAGCTATCTAGATGTGCAACTAGGTTGTTCTAGTGTAAAACCCCTATCCCAAAAGAGTTTAGCAACCTATAGCCTTTCCTATCAAGAAACTATTCTATGAAAGTAAAGGCATACAAATTACTAGAATGAAATGCGGAAGCTTAAAGAGCGGGATAGGAGATAGCAAACTCTTGACGCGGGTGTTTATCCCGTGGTTCGGTTAGCCACAAAGGCACACCTACATCCACGTTATTGTAGCACTCACTAAGAGTATTGCTACTCGGCCACCAAGTCTCTTCCGTGAACACAATCACGGTCACCTTGGCCCCGGGTTCCACTAAGGAGCTTCTCCACAAAGGATGGGGTCTCCACGTCCCCCGCACAAAGGTGTCGTCGCCGCTCCACACCAAGTCGGAGGGTCGATGACGTTGCCGGCGAGCTCCACGCTCCAAGGTGCCGGCGCACCAAGCTCTTGTTTTGGTTCACTAATGAACCACAGCACAAAGGCTCTAAGCCTTGCAAACTCACTCACTAAGAGCTAATCCTTTACACAACACTCTCAAAGTGTGCTAAGGGCTAAGGATATGATCTTGATGCTTTTGTATGGCTTGGAGATGTTCTTGGGTGTGTGTGGGATGTTCAGCAACTCCAGCAATCTTCAAATGGCCGGGGTGAGGCGTATATATAGGCCACCAAGTCTTGTAGCCGTTGCTCCAACGGTTAGCTGAAAATCTGCGTACCACCGGAAGAACCGATGCCTCTTGGCAGGGTAGCGTCGGTTCATCCGGTCACTCATAACATGAAGTAGCCGTTGGACTCCTGATGGCTGACGCAGAGACCACCGGTTGAACCGATGCTTTGCACCGATGCCTCACCGGTTCAACCGGTGCTGAAGGAATCTTCTCCTGGACGCTGACGTCATTACACCGGTGGTATGCACCGATGCACCGTCGGTTGAACCGGTGCTGAAGAAACTTCTTCTGGGCACTTGACATCGTCTCTGGTACAAAGGACGGCCATTGCACCGATGCCCTATTTTAGACCGTCGGTTCAACCGGTGCCTATAGGCTGACTTGGCTTCGATTCCCTTCTGCACCAAAGTATCAAGGCGTCGGTTCTTCCGACTACCATCGGATGCTCCGATGCCCTGGCTTGCTTGCTTTCCCGAATCCATGTGCCGGCTCACGTCTCTTAAAGAGCTCTACATCGACAGCTGCCCACGCATCACATCCTTTCCGCAGGGGATGGAAAGCCTGGCCTCCCTTGAAAAGCTATGCATCTCTAGGTTAGGAGGAATCGTATCCTTGCCAGAGGGCATAAAAGGCTTCACCGCTCTAAAGAAATTGGAGATCATTGACTGTCAGGGAATAAAATCCTTGCCATAGGGTATAAAATGCCTCACCACTCTGAAGAAATTGGTGATCAAGAAGTGCCCTGATCTGGCGAGGCGCTCCGAGGAAGGAAAGGGGAAGGACTGGCACCTCATTTCCCACATCCCTGATGTGTGGATTGATTGAGGTGAGTCATGGGCCCTTTTTTTCTACTCCCTCCGAATTTAAATATTTGTCGCGGTTGACTTTTTTTGCAACATTGAATCATCCGTGTGTGTGTGTGTGTGTGTGTGTGTGTGTGTATACAAGAGTGGTTTTTTTGGGTATAGCAGGACTTGAACTTGCGACCTTTAGGTTAAAAGCCCAGTTCGAGAGAGGGGGTTTAGGAATTCTATGCCATACAGCAGTATCTACAGCCCCTTTTCGGGCTCCGTAGCACCAACGTAGTCTTAGCCCTAGAACACATGGGGCTTGGAGCACTGATAATAAGTCTGTATGATACTAGGTCAACTATACCCGGGCAAGTACTCCCCTAATGTGCCGATTGCTAGCGCATCTAGGGCCCCCCCTTTTTTCCCAGAATGAAGACATCAGCATGACCTCCATAGTATCCCCTACGAATAAACTCCTCAGCAGTCCACCTTTCCTTTTGATGGCTTGGCTTTCTTTTCTGTCGCTCCTATGTAGTGGTCGGAGGTTGACTTGCACAAGGAAAAGAAGAAAGGGAGATCTCTCGTTAGGTCTTGGTGATGACCGCCTATGGACTTCTTCCACTTAGCAGCTTCCGACATAGCTTACTCTTAGCTATACCGCTAGGAACCGGATAAAATCGTATATCAAAACAACTTCTGGCATCACCGGAGGGATCGAAACCAACTATCATTTTTTTTACCATTTGCTACAGTCACTATCACTGAACTAGTACCGTACTTTCCACTCAACCAAAGAAAGATAATGGAGAGTTGACCGAAGTGAGCACTACCTTATCGAACCTACAGAAAACCTAATTAAATTTATTTAGGCTCCTAATTTGAAAATACGGGTGTTACAAACCTACCCCCCTTAAAAGGAATCTTGTCCTCGAGATTCGGCTGGGCTAGCAAAGAGCTGAGAGAATTCTGCCTGTAACTCATCTTCTCTTTCCCAAGTAGCCTCATCCTCTGCATGATGACTCCACTGAACCTTACACATTCGTATCCTCTTACTCCGAGTAATTCTCTCTAGTGTATCCAAAATTTTTACTGGATACTCGGTATAAGTCAGATTATCCTGGGTCCGAAGGGATTTGAATTCCACCGCTTCAGATCAATGTCCCCAGAAGCAAGGAGTGTAGTAAAAAGCAGGCATTAAAGTAGGTGACTATCTTTTTGATAGGCGCCTCTATCTGTATGGGGAATTCGCTGCTGAAAGTTGACCCAATCATGATATTGAAGGATGGGACCTTTTCTCGAAGGTTGGAAAGTTCCATTCGTCAGACCTTTTTACAGCAGTTGAATGGGTTTAGCCTAGTTTCCGCAAACTGATGAAATACATCAATCCAATAGACCGTGAACGGATTCGCCTCTGGCCTCTGGGCACGTCGGAACCCGCGCCCCAAGACATCAGTCTGTTTTCTGCTTGACCCGATGCAATGGAGGGTCCCACTCTAGTATCTGCTTTCTATACCATAACTCCTCTTTTCCCTACTGAGATAGATTTCAGGAGTACCCTGGCCGATGAAGGAAGCTTTTTCTTTCCATAGCCGGCCAAAGTACGCATCTCATCTGCAAAGAGACGATCTTCCGGGTGAATCAAAAATGGATCTAGTGGGCTCTCAATTACAGACGGGGTCCATGTTGTCGGTAAGCACAACGGTGATATCACTGCTCCGTCCTCTTTTCGGATGATCAGCCACACTGGGACTGAGACATGGCCCAGACTCCCACAGGGGTGAGCATGAAGAAAGGACACTACCATCAAAGAAAGACAGCTCTCAAATGGATTTGCGTCAATGGGGAAAACCCTGGTTTGAGAAGGGAAAGGCCCGGGTAGAAGAATGGGACCTATTCTGGGACATACAATGCATTACAGACGTATGATCTATGAAGGAAAATGAGGATGACAACAGTAGCTGGATAACTAAATCCTTTTTTAGCTTGCGGATCATCTCACTCAACCACTCACGGCTGGGGCCAAATCGAAGAACTGGCCCGCTTGCTTTGTTCGGAAATGGACTCGATATACCATCTAAATTCCCCGGTATCGCGTGGGGACAAACACATGGGGACTATTATCAGCCAGCCCTTTTTCTGTTGATGCGCGTTGGAGGAAATCCCATCATATAGGAATATATTGTTTCGATTTGGTTTTGATTTACTGATTTCTAATCTCCAATTTCACTTCCGCGTGCACATTCCAGATAATTGTTGAGTATAGATCCAATTTTGTTGGATATCAATAGACCAAAATCATGGACTACATCGGCTAATCTAATTGCTCATCTGATGAACATGTCAGTCAGTTCTCCCTTCCATGCCCACAGCAGATGCTACAGGGTAATTGCCACCGGCCCGCGAATTGAGGATGCATCCCGTTCTTCTTTTCTTTTTAACTAATTCCTGTAACATATAGTCCTAATTTCCTTTCTCTATTCAAACTATCTTTAACAAAATATCTCATGTTCAAACTATCTTTAACGATAAAACTAATCATAACAAAATAAGCGATAATTTCTACGTGAATTTTAATTACTGCTTGCCTATTAATTGCAGGGTTAAGTGGAAGCCCATGATCAGCCTGTCGGTCAAGATGAAAGACCTGCATCTGCATGGGTGAAGAGGTAGATCAAGATCTTGACGTTGTATGACGTCAACCAATCCATCGCAACCTTTGAAGTTGATTTTGTCGAGTGGCCTCTGCTTTGCCACGAAGAGATGCACTGGTTAGTTTTCTGTCTAACTACTTCGATCCTGCCTGTGTACTCAAGCAGGCAGCCTGTGAGAGCTTCCTTTGCTGCCTCACGCCATGAAGCAATCTGCTGAGCTGCACCTGCACGGTTTGTTCTCCATATTCGGTTGTTTGTATTGTACTGTATCCACCACACAACCCTATTTTCTCAGATCCAGCGTATTTGCCTGAACAAGCAGTGCTTGTTTGGTTTCATTCACAAACGATATTTCATTGCAGTTTCAGAAAAGGGGGAGAAAATGTTCTGCTCTGCTTGCTCGGTTACAAGCTAATGGATTATGGATGCTCCTGGAGAGATGGAGCAAGCAGGGGCGACCAGCCTCGGACTTGCCGGTTGCCGCCTCTGCCATGGCGCGGCCCGGCGTCTGCGCGTGGTAGCACAACTATGCAAGGGTGGTCGCAGCTAGCCAAGGTATGGTGGGTGTGCCAAGGCATGGCTAGGTGGCTGCGTGAACACGGCAATTGGCGATGCACACCACCTGTTGGGCGAAATGTGTGGCCCGTGAGACATTGTTCGGATTTCACCTTTATATCTTTTCCTTTCTGTTTATCTTGAATTGATTCTGCTTCTTCTGCATTACGGTTGGTTTTGAACCCCAAGACGGAAGAAGATGGCCGTGGCCGAGGCATGGACTCATCAAGGTGAACGGCGACACCCACAGCCAAAAAGTACGTCGACAAGGCCACCAAGAAGGAGGTCAAGGACATCTTTCGGCCGCTATGACCGCACCCTCCTCGTCGCCGACCCCAGGCGCTGCGAGCCCAAGAAGTTTGGTGGGCGCGGAGGTACCAAAAATTGTGTCGTAATTGCTAGATCATGTATCAATTGGTGTTGCGTGTTCTGGTTCTATACCTAGCTACATCTTTACATATATGCTATGGGACTTTAGAATTTTAAGCCTAGTAGTCTCGTACGTTTTTGAATAATCTTACTTTACTAATTAGAGGTCTAAAAAGATGCACTGTTTACGAGTGCTTTAGAAAAAGAAAAAATCTAAAAAATCCCACAATAATCAGAAACATCTGTCCTTCTATTTTAAACCATGATCAACCATAGCCATTGGATTAACATCAGCTACCTAGCCTTCTATTCCCACATAGTTGATCAACTAGCAGATCCAACAAGGATCGATACACAACTTGGACACTTTTTTTTCCTTTTCTATTAAAATATGTAGAACCATACGCGGATACGCCCCTAAGCAACGGGCAACTAAAAAGTGTACTAGAGCTTATTAAAATATTGCTACCCCTACAATAATCACGCCTGAAACTCTTTATTTTTTTCCGGGTTTTCTCTATGCGAGCTTTGGTGACCAAATGTTATGTTCGGTACGGGGCTGATTAATGTGGTAAAAATAGACTACTAATACTATGTGATAACGAAACTTGATTAATGGTGACGAGGTTTCATATCCGACTGTGTTGCAAAGACGAATATGCCTGGAAATTCTATTGTGCCAGTTTCTCTACTTCTGCCTCCTTTATCAATGAGTAAAATCCATCTCCGGTCCCTAAACTTGTCACGCTATGTCATCCCAGTCCCTAAAGTCTCAAAGTGACTATCCCAGTCCCTAATCTATGTTTGGGTCTCATCGAGGTCCAAACGGGCATAGGGCAGACTCGTTAGCTAACGTGGCACCGGACTCCACAATGACGTTAGCTCGACCTACTCTGAAATACGGCAGTTTCCTGCCCAAATCTGAGTGTCAAATAAACTTCCTACAAATAGAAGCATAAAACAATAAAATAAAATCTGAGTGTTAAATTAGCCTCTTTATCTCTAGCAACCGTAATACCCATCAATTGCTAGAAACAATTATGATAGAATGAAAAACATGACAACAAAACCATAAATATAACAAGTGAAATTACTATGAATTGTAGTAATTATTTGATTTCTGCGAATGTATAAAGTGAAAATACACCGGTATTTCACACTCAAAGATTATATTAATTTCCTACCGATACATCAATATTTCACATAGGAACATCATCAAATCGACGGTAAGTAACCCGTTGAATGGTTGTTTAAACCTATAAGGATTACAGAAGCACTGTTTGCACAATTTCAATCCTTTTTTTCTAATGGGGCTATTGCAAAACTACCCTCATTTCGTCCTCTGATTGCATGTTTGCCCCCCTTATTTTTACTTTGCATGTTTGCCCCTTTTTTTTGAATCTAAAGCTTCCAGTTGCCCCTATTCTGTTAAGAGCCGGTGACGGTGTTAAATGGCAGTTGAAAAGACACATATGCCCTTGTGGGACCCACTCGTCAGCATCAACAAAGAGTCAAAGACATCCGCTCACCGGCGGAGGATGAGGCGGCGCTCTACGGCGCTCGTCGGCGTGGGACTGGGAGGCAGCTGGCCGCGCCCGGCGCCGCCGCGCGGGTGTACAACTGGATGCTGGAGGAGCGGGCCCCAGTGCGCAGCCTCGCCCACGCGCCCCTCAACGACGCCGTCGCCGCGTGGGACTGGCGCGGCCGCTGCGGCGATGACGGCGGCAGTGGCGTCGCCGCCTTCTCTACACTCACGGGCGACCTGCGCCACTGCTTCCGCGTCGCGCACGGCCGCCAGCCCAGGTCCTTCACCGCCGGGGCGCTAGCATTCAGCTGGGGTGCTGGCGGTCGAGCTCCGGACCTCCGGCGGCGTGCGCTGGCAGTCGCGGAGCAAGCTGTTGGTGTCGAGCGGGAAGACCAAGGCGCTCGGTGGGACAGCGCGCCACCTCCGCTCCTGCTAGCCGCCGTCGTGAGGAGCGGGCCGGGCCCATGGCCGGCGCCACGGGCCTCGTCCCTGTCTTCACCCCGGCGGCGGCGAGGCAGGAAGAGGCGGAGAGGCGACGCTCGCCGGCGCAGGACGAGAGCGCGGGGGAGGAGAGAGGCGACGCTCGCAGGCTGCCACGGGATCCGCCCGCTCCTCCGCGCCGTCGGTGGCCACGGGCTCCGCCTGCTCCTCCGCACTACTGGCGGGCGGGCGCGGCCTCCCGACCCCCGCGCGACTCCGGCCGCCCAGGCAGCCCCACCCGCTCCCTTCGCCCCTCCGCCTTTCCCCCGCGCCTCAGTCTTCTGCCACCTCCGCCGGTCCTCCCCCAACGAGAGAGCCAACAGAGCAGGGGTAGGAGAGACATTTCCTATCTAGATTTTCCATACTTCCTTTTCTTTATTCGCTGGAAGCTGCCTCGGTGGACGCCGTTGGAAATCAGGGGCAAACGGATGATTCACACATGAAAAACAGGGGCAAACATGCAAACCTTAAAAAGAAGGGGCAAACATACAGTTGTAGGTACAAACGAGGGCAGATATGCAATTTGCCCTTTTTTAAAGTATTGTGGCCTTAAGGATTGAAGCTATAACCTTCGGCTAACACACAAGCAGAACCTCAAATTTAGTTTCTATATTGAAAAGTTGACCAAGTAACAGATACTACTAGCATGTTAATCCAGGCAAAAACAAGTGACCTACTCCTGCAAACAATAAGTTCAGTAGTGCAATTGGGGACGGCCCTGCTCAGACTCAGTGGAGCTTCTCCACTTGGATCTCCACCTGCAGGGTGGAGCCGCGGACGGGCTCCCCCGGCAGTGACACGAAGCCGGCGACGTCCACACGAACTCCCAGCTCAGCCTCGCCGCGAACCGTGCCGCCCCCGCCGGCCACCACGCACTGCTCGGTGCCCGCGCCCTGCCGCAGCACTAGGAACACCACGCGACGCCCCACGCCGCGCACGCGCCCGCGCCCCGCGGTGCCTGTCGGCTCCAGCAACGACAAGTCCGCCCACGCGTACCCCTCCTGCAGCCGCCGGACCTCTCCCATGGTGGCCGCCGTAGTCCTCCCCCTCGTGGTGCTCACGTCCGAAAGCCATGGGTGTCTGGGAGCATAGGAACAAAAGAAGAAGGCGACGGCCACACAGTTTGACGGCCGCCGAAGTCTGTTCGAAGAGGAATGAATGGATTCGGGAGGAAAAGATAGGGGATCGGTGGGGCGAAGAGGAGGGTGTGCGTGGGGGTCCCACATGACAGTCCAAGGTGGCATACCCGTTTGGACCTCGTTGAGACCCGAACTGAGTTTAGGGACCCAATCAGCTACTTTCAGAGTTCGGGGACCGGGATGACACAACGTGACAAGTTTAGGGACCGGAGATGTATTTTACTCTTTATCAATCTTATCTGCTTGTCTTTTCACCTCAATTTTCGTCCAAAGGAAGCTAAAATATTACATTCAATGTATCATCATACCCCAAAAAACTAATTATTTCACGTTACAAAAACTAGCCAATGCACTGTCACGGGTTGATCGGCTGGTGTCATAAGAATGCGAATACTCTTGGCTAGTCTATCTAGTATGGTTATGCTTGTTACCTATAGGCTATAGCAAGGAGAGGACGAGGGCACTGCAGCCACCCATAGGACCCACGGCGCCGGACATGCGGCGCCATCCCCCTTCCTATCGCACCCCTCCAACGCCCGCAGAACCCCTCGTCACATCCCACTGCTCCCGGCTACGGGGCCCGTGCTCGGGACGCTGCGCCACAGGGCCGGGCTTTGCCTCCTCCCTCGGCTCCACCGGCGCCACCCGCCCCCCCCCCCACCTGCGCCAGAGCAACCATCGTTCGGCACCCTCATCCCACTGCCCGTGGAGGCGCCAAGCTGTCCACACGCTGGTGAAGAGCAAGGTGCGAGCGCCGAGCGACGAAGAAGGCCGGTGCTCCGCGGGTCCTCCCGGCGCCTGGGCAGCTGCCTGGATAGTAACAGCAGCACTGTCTTCGGCGCACACCTACTGTCATAGATATGCTAGCTTGCCAAATGTCTGACACACGCTGCATGTGTTCGACAGAATGTCGACTAATAATATGTCCGTTTAGATCGCAGTGATCAAGGCTTTATTTGTCCAGTAAGTAGGCAGAACCTGGTCCACTGATTACTTGAGCCACTCGCTATTCCTTTAGGCAAAAATTATTTCTAGGTATAATGGCCTTATATTTTGATCCAGTGATTTCAGTGGACAATGCTATGCTACTATTTTTAATATCCGTAGACTTAATATGCTTCACAAGGTACTGAAATTGAAACATGGAATAGGTAACAAAGGCTACCCTACTTGTACGACCTTTGTTAGCGTTTCTGGTACTTTAATTGTAAATTAGCAGTCGCTTGCATCTCGTTGTCCGTTGTGCAAGGCCAACTGAAGACTACGATTACATTGTATATTACCTTGCTAAATGAGCTTCCACCCTGAACTGTCAAACAACATTCTTTTAAAATAATAGGGAATTGCCTGAACAAAAAGATTGATTTTTTCCAAACATACAAACTAAAACTGAGTACTCCTAGCTAACACATGTAAACTATAAATCTTATTTGAGAGTTTTGCATTGTAATTTTTCTCATGTTCATAGTTGGCCATAATACTAGTGTGTTCAGGAAATATTGGTCACAGTACCAGCGTGCATTGGACAACATGAGCCATGTTGAAGTTAAAGAAAAGAAACAATAAATAAATCTCTATGCCTTCATAACATCACAAAGATACTAGTGGGACAATATGATAAGGAATATGCCAGTACTGAATTTTCATTATTCCAAAGATACATGCACAAAGTCTGACTGTCCAGGCACAAACTATGACAACGAGTAAGCTACTTTTGCTTATACTCTCCCCCGAATCAGTTCTTCATACTTTCCTGTCTGTTAACCCTTTGATGCTAAAGCATCACTGATTCACTGTGATTTGAATCTTAATGCTACAATGCTTTGTATTGTCCTTATGCAAAAATGAGTGGGCTAAGTATCACAAATTAAAATTTTTATTGCTATTTTACCTTATGATCTATACTTCCTACTATACTGTAACTTTCAGAGCATGCAAGCTGATCCCAAAGATATCAAACAACTGAGCAGAAGAAGACCACCTGATTGAGTGCCATCTATAGTTCTATACATGTAGCATGTTGCTTAGCATTTTGGTGCCATCATAGCATTGTGATAGTTAATCTTTATATTATCATGGATTGGTTCACTCTGGTACTTCACTTTGATAGACACATTTTCTTGCTAGGGGTCGGGCGAGATAGGCCAACAAGTGCACTTGAATGCTGGATCTAGGCAAATGCTTCCATACTAGGAACAATACTCTAATGAAACATCGAGTTGCTCCAGAACAATAACAATGCACAAGACGGAATTTTCTGACCCAAATCTTAAGCTGGCCATCAGTTTTTAACTCAGGTGACAAATTTACCTTTTTATTATAACACAACATTGTCCTTTTGCAATATGATCATCCTACGTATGCAACAGCTAACTATATACTCAGAATAGGCTATGGAACCATTAAAACATGGGATTAATCTGTTTTTTTAATGAACCTGCAGGAGAGCTGCATGTTATATTGAAAAGTAGGAAACGCCCAGAGGGGCGAAGGTAAAATTTACAAGACAGAACAAGAAAAACTGGAGCTCCAACAGCTGCCAAGTGGGATTAATATGTTTGATCTTGCTAATATTGACATAGTGTACTGGTCAACTCCATTGAGGGTGCGGCAAAGCCGCGCTGTGTTTCTAGTATATACTTATTGTCATTTGAATGGACAACACACAATCAGGAGCTAGCACAAGTGCACAACTATTAACTACTACGAATAGCTACGTCACTGCACTAATTAGTTGGACGATCCTTCAAGTTCGTGCTAGTGCACCTTGTTTGAAATCTTTCTTCCCTTTTCCTGCTTCTCCTATGAGTGGGAAGACTGCTGTTGATGTATGCAGATGAGTCACAACTCTTCAGTCTCTCAATCTTTCTGCTTGTGTGCCGTGTTTGTATACTGAATTCTGGGTGAGCTTTTTTCTTTGGTCCTGGTTCTGCTTTTTGTATGTAGCAGTGCTGTTTTTTCTGTGAGGAGATGGTGTGATGATCAAATTTTTTCCCTATTGGTTTTATTGGCCACCATGATGGTTCAAACTGTATTAGCTCTATCTGATCATTTCCTTCACAATCTAATTTTTTGAAACCGTTGAAGCCTTTATTTTATCTCTGCCGTGTTGTTTCAACGATGTTTCAACAATGCCGGTCCCAAGCCCGGATAAAGGAGGAGGGTTGTGTTAGGCGTGGCGAGCCAATGTAGAACCCAGCTACTCTTATGGAGATGAAACCCAAGAGAAAACCATTGGGGCGTAACCCTCTTAGCTGCGCGCCATATCGCAACCCAGGTATGGTGTTAAATGAGCAAGGGCCGGGCCGTCACCCCCTTGGTGCCGCGCCGTATCGTGATCTGGACGCAGTGTTAAGTGGGCAAGGATCGGGTCGTCGCTTCCTTAGTGGCGCGCTACATCGTCTCCTGGGTGTAGTGCTAAATGAGCAAGGGTCTTCGCACCTGACTCGGCTGGTGCGAGGGGTAAGGAAGCTAGTCGTAGCCAACTAGGATCCATCTAGGTAGCTGGAATGTAGGGTCCCTCACAGGTAAGTTAAGAGAGTTAGTTGACATAGCGATTAGGAGACGTGTAAATATCCTATGCGTCCAGGAGACGAAATGGAAGGGTCAGAAAGCGAAGGAGGTGGAGAACACAGGCTGTAGCTTTGGTACACAGGAACAGTTGCAAACAAAAATGGAGTGGGCATCTTGATTGACAAGAGTCTGAAAAATGGAGTGGTGGACGTCAAGAGGCTGGGGGGTAGGATCATCCTAGTCAAGCTTGTTGTTGGTGACTTAGTCTTCAACGTTATAAGTGCATATGCTCCCCAGGTAGGCCATGATGAGAGTACAAAGAGGCAGTTTTGGGATGACCTAGATAGCTTGGTTAGAGCGGTACCCACCAGTGAGAAGCTTTTCATAGAAGGAGATCTCAATGGCCATGTAGGGTTGTCTAATGCAAGTTACGAGGTGGCACATGGAGGGTTTGGGTATGGTAGTAGGAATCAGGAGGGAGAGGAAGTCTTAGACTTTGCTATAGCTTACAATCTGATGGTAGCCAACACCTTCTTTAGGGAGGTGACCTTCTGTAGTGGCCATCACGCTTGTCAGATTGACTTCATTCTCAAAAGAAGAGAGGATAAGAGGACATGCTTGGATTGTAAGGTAATACCGGGAGAGTGTGTTGTCTCTCAACACAAGCTCGTGTGGCTGATTTCCACTTTCGTCTATGTACCAGATGGGATAAACAAGTCAAAGCCGTGAGAACGAAGTGGTGGAAACTAAAAGAGGCGGCGTCGGAAGACTTTAAGAGAAGGGTTATCACGGAGGGCTCTTGGGAAGAAGGCGAAGATGCAAACAACACGTGGAAGAAGATGGCAACTTGCATTAGGAAGGTGGCTGCGGAAGTGCTTGGTGTTACCAAAGGGAGCAAAGGTGCAACTAAAGAGACTTGGTGGTGGAACGAGGATGTACAAAAGGCCCTTAAGGAGAAGAAAGAGCGATACAAATGTGTGTTCTATGATAGGAGTACAGATAACATAGAGAGGTACAAGGTGGCAAAGAAGTTTGCAAAGCGAATAGTGAGTGAGGCAAAGGGCAGAGCATATGATGACCTTTACCAAAGGCTGAGTACAAAGGAAGGAGAGAAGGACATTTACAAGATGGCTAGGGTTCGTGATAGGAAGATAATGGACCTCAATCAAGTCAAGTGTATTAAGGATGCAAGGGATCAACTCTTGGTTAAGGAGGAGGACATCAAACTAAGGTGGCGTGAGTACTTTGATAACATGTTCAATGGGGAGAGTGAGAGCACGTCCATTGAGTTGGATGACTCCTTTGATGATGGCAATAGACACTTTGTGCGTAGGATTCAAGAGTTTGAGGTTAGAGAAGCCATAAAAAGGATGAAAGGGGGCAAGGCACTGGGCCCTGGTGCGGTCCCAATTGAGGTGTGGAGATGCCTAGGAGATATAGCTATTGTTTGGCTAACAAAGCTTTTTAACCAGATTGTACGATCGAACAAGATTCCCAAAGAGTGAAGGAGAAGTATATTAGTACCAATCGTCAAGAACAAGGGAGATATCAAAAGCTGCACTAACTACAGAGGGATTAAGCTGATGAGCCATATGATGAAGCTATGGGAGAGAGTTATAGAGCATCGTTTGAGAAGATTGATGTGTATTACCATGAACCAATTTGGGTTCATGCCAGGGAGATCAACCATAGAAGCAATTTTTCTTTTAAGACAAGTTATGGAGCGGCATAGGGAGCTAAAGAAAGACCTACACATGGTTTTCATAGACTTAGAGAAGGCTTATGATAAGATACCAAGGAAGGTTATGCGGTGGGCTTTGGAAAATCATAAAGTCCTAACAAAGTATGTGGCCTTCATTAAGGACATTGAAAGTGAACCGGACGCCTAAGAGGGGGGGGGGGAAATCATAAAGTCCTAACCGTCCGTCGTGTAGAGTTGCTTTGCCCGCTGTCTTGAATATCTCTCATTCCTTGTCGTCCATCGTGTAGCGATGGACCGTCCGTCGTGTGTAACTTAGCCGCTCCTTCCTTCCTTCGCGTTCTCGGCCGCTGTAGTCCGTTGTGTAGTGACGAACCGTCCGGCGTTGCACGCTGGACCATCCGTCTTTTGTAGACTTTGTCGCCGGGCTGTTGTCGGATGCCATGCAGCCGCAGGTCCGTGGACGCCAGACCGTCCGCCGTTACACGGCGGACCGTCTGTCGTGTGAAAGTTGATTCTGCAGCTTTGTCCTCTCACCGTATTTCTTTGCCGTGACTTGGGTCTTTGCTTAGTCTTCACTTGTACCTCTTCTATAGCCTTTTGATGCCTTCAATGAGGTGTTTTACACACCAAGCCATCATCTTCATCCCTGGGACTTAATCACATACAACATGACACAATCTTAGTCCCATTGGTTAATGTTGTCATCAAACCCCAAAACCTTTAAGGTATAATGGGTAGGGGTCCATTTTCCTTACAGACATGTACAACAAGGTTGTGACTAGTATTCGAAGAAATGACGGTGACACAAGTGACTTCCCAATCAACATAGGACTACATCAAGGATCAGCTTTGAGCCCTTACCTTTTTGCCTTGGTGATGGATGAGGTCACAAGGGATATACAAGGAGATATCCCATGGTGCATGTTGTTTGCTGATGATGTAGTACTAGTGGATGAAAGCCAAGCAAGAGTAAATAGGAAACTAGAGCTGTGGCAGCAGACTCTAGAGTCGAAAGGTTTTAGAATTAGTAGGACTAAAACTAAATATATGAGATGTGACTTCGTTACTGGTAGACAAGAGGAAGGAGATGTGAGTTTGGAAAGTTATGTAGTGCCCAAGAAGGATACTTTTTGATACTTGGGATCAATGCTACAAAAAGATGGGGATGTCGATGAAGATGTGAGCCATAGAATCAAAGCAGGATGGATGAAATGGCGTCAAGCATCTGGTGTTCTATGTGACAGTAGGGTACCACAAAAGCTAAAAGGCAAGTTCTATAGGACGGCTATTAGACCTGCGATGTTGTACTGTGCAGAGTGTTGGCTCACTAAAAGAAGACATATTCAACAACTAAGTGTTGCAGAGATGCGTATGTTGCGTTGGATTTGTGGGCATACCTGTTTCTAAAGAATCCAACCCGTGCGAGAGCCTAGATCGACGGTCTAGTGCAAGCCAAACATAAAACATACAAGTTAAAATAATCTCCAGCATTGTGGAGGGCGAGAGTGCCACTAGTACACAAACAGCACTACAGAGGCGGTCCCAGAGGCCACAGCAGAGGCGGTGGAAAGATCCGCTGCTGCGCTAGTGTTGCTACTAACCCGAAGCTAGCAGCAGCGGTGATTCGAACCGCCTCTGCTATGTACTTAGCAGAGGCGGTGGACTCTGTGCACCGTCTCTGCTATTTGGTCTAGCAGAGGCGGTGGGTTGTACCCACCGCCTCTGCTAAGTCTGTAGCAGAGGCAGTGTAATGAATTTTCCACCGCCTCTGCTAATGTTTGAATATTGGCGCAACATTTGAATGTCCTGCTCTGTTTATGTTTCCCGCCATTTTAAAAGCATTTGGTTCCCGCTATTTGTGATAGCATTTGCCGTTTGATTTGAAATGCAGATATTTAGTATTTTCGAAACACATCAACAAAATGGGATCACCGGTATTGTAGCACACCTCGAATATATAATTGAAATGCATTTTCGTTGCTTTTTCTCTAACACATGCGATAATAAAGCTGTGACAAAGTTAACACACATTTAGTTATCCTATATACATCCAGCTTCACCAGATATACATATATATATTTACACATATATACAAACATACAATATATGCACAGAAGGCTGCACAGAAATAATTAATACAAGTTCATTAAAATGAATGGTGCTCCCAGTCGATAAGCCGTTTGAATTTGTCGTCGCGTGTTAGGTATGACTCTGGATCAAAGAACCGACCTTGCCGGTTGCATACTTCGTGCATTGTGAAACGGCAGAGGTCGGCCACAACGTTCATATGATGCCTTTCAGTTAGGGGCCAACAATACATAGGGATTTTCGGGAATTAATAGTTGATAAAGTAAACATTATTAGTGATTTATACATATACAGAAACGTTGTGTATTGCATTATTAATTGAGATGTTTCATGGAGCACATATGTTACCCCTCCACCAAATATATTTATTTTCCGAGGCTATTTGTGTATTATTAATTTCTTTTTGCAGTAAATCATTAAAAATGCAATTAAATTCATAAAATATTGTAGTATTGACCAAAAAATGCAAATAAGTTATCTAGTTCAATAAACATGCTATACTAAGGGAATATCAAGCCTCCACATGAAAAGGATAAAGTGAACTATGTATCACGTTGAATTTAGACGATGAGGCTAACTTCACAAGTAATCCACGTGGCGAGTGGAAGCCATATGAAAGAAACACCGGCAACATATGGATTTTCTTGTCCAAACTTTTTGGGATGCTATATGGACATATGATACCCCTCCACAAAATATATTTATTTTCCGAGGCTATTTGTTTATTATTAATTTCTTTTTGCAGTAAATCATCAAAAATACAATTAAATTCATAAAATATTGTAGTGTTGACAAAAAAATGCAAATAAGTTCTCTAGTTCAATAAATATGCTATACTAAGATAATAGCAAGCCCCCACATGAAAAGGATAAAGTGAACTATGTATCACGTTGAAACTTAGATGATGAGGCTAACTTCACAAGTGACCCAGGTGGTGAGTGGAAGCAATATGAAAGAAACACCGGCAATATGTGGATTTTAGGGATAGGGTCAACCGCTGCTGCTAACTGGAGTGGGGCCGGCCGCCCACAGTTAGCAGCAGCGGTGCACCTTTCCAACCGCTGCTGCTAAGTCTCGTAGCAGCAGCGGTAGTAAATGTCCACCACTGCTGCTAATGGAGTGGGTCCGGCCACCCTCACTTACCAGCAGCGGTGAATTTTTCCAACCGCTGCTGCTAAGTGCCTTATACTTATTATATTTATTCTATAATACATTTCTCCAACCTGCATCAAGAATACATTTCTTCTATATTTAATTCTTCTATTTACTCCTTTACTTCTATTTATTTCTTTTATATTTAGTTCTTCTATTTACCCCTCTACTTTTATATATTCTTGCAATATCATACCTTAAACAACAAGAACACATTTGCCATGCACTCATGTTATAGTCATCTCAGCAAGCATTTTCTCCACAACTATAAAAAAATGTCAACATACACACAATTTATCCACTAACTTGATGGATTTGCAACCGCCTTTGTAGAACTTGCAGGTGGTGTACACCTCAGTGAGTATTTTCTCAGCCGGTGGGTAGGACTCATATTAGCTGAGATGTACACCACCTGCAAGTTCTATAAAGGAGGGTAGGGCAGCTGCAAGGCAACTAGTTATGGAATAAATCCATTAGGATTTTTCCACAACCTGGAACTCCCACCGGAATAGTTGCATCCGGCGAGAGATTAGGATTTTTCCACAACTTGGAGTTTGCATTACATGCAACCTATCCCAATAAGCAGAAAGGCAAGGAAGGAGGAGAAGAATATGTGAGGCATTGTTTCTACTGATGTAGCTTGGCAAGAGGTGGGGGCACTGGAGGGTATTTATAGGCCCAAGAGGAGCAAAAAACCAAAACAACTTTTGGTGGAGGGTCATAAGAACACTGTTTAAAAACTAAAATCGATGTTCAAAAAAATCTGGGACACTATCAGAATCGGTGAACGTAATCCACCACTGCTGCTAACATATAGCAGCAGCGGTGGATAAATTGTCCACCGCTGCTGATAAGTGTAGTTGTCCACCTCTACACCTTGTGGGTGTTTGACCCATTGGCACCTAAACACAGGAATCTGTATGGTCCTTCCATAGTCAAGCTCCCATATGTCCTCTATAAGGCCAAAATATGACCTTGTTTCCCGTCGTGTCATCGATGGCGTCTATCCAAACTCCACGGTTTTGGCAGACACTTTTCTTATCCTTGGCAGATTGTGTAGAATGTATACCCATTAATATCGTATGCCTGCCATGTCCTGACCTGTGCAAAAGGACCCAAAGCCAGCAGTTTCAATGTGACTCCCTCAACAGTTGTTCCCTCCTCTATGTTTTGGTCCATGAGCCAGGTGGCAAATCGTTGTTTGTGCTCCTTCATGACCCAAGCATCTGATCGGCTGTTGCTTTCTGCACGAACAATATTAAGGTGCTGCTCGATGAACGGAGACATAATCTCCAACTGGTGTAGGACACTGAAATGAGAGCTTGCCACTTGATGGTATGCCCTATCAACGAATGTTTTCCTCCCCCTCGTTCCTTTCCCTTCTAACTTTCCCGTGTGACGAGATGCAATCACGCCAATACCTTTCTTGTCCACCAAGTAATCCTGATAGTATTCTACAATCTCTTCGGTGCAATAAGCCTCTATCATGAACCCC